>NC_068986.1:69441326-69443617 GCF_001194135.2 Octopus bimaculoides | reverse complement strand
ATACATACATACATATATATATGCGTTCCAAGGGAGAGACAGCATAAATGACTTTGCGCAATTAAAACGGAGTATTTAATGCAGACATCTACAAATCTTGACATATTCCCTAGGCAAAAAGTCTTGTTCGCAACTAATTATTCGCAAACAGTAAGATAGACGCTAAAAATAATAACAAACAGAAAATAATTACAACAAAAATAATGATAGATTAATGTATGACCATACATGCCAATCCATTTAGATAGAGATAGACAGACAGAAAGATATACAAGCAGATAAATAGATAGAGAGAAAGATAGATAGACAACAGACGGATGGACAGACAGACAGACAGACAGACAGACAGACAGACAGATAGATAGATAGATAGATAGATAGATAGATAGATAGATAGATAGATAGATAGATAGGGAAATTGTTTTGCCATAAAACGTGACTGCTTGGAAATATACTAATTAAACGACTAAATACTACATATACGAACAAAAATATTTGCGGCTACATTGGATTTGTTGGCATGAATGCATATCTTTGTCAGTCTGTGCATATGTGAGGGTGTCATGGTGTGTGTATGTAAGCTTGTGTGTTTTGAGTGAGTGAGTATGTGTGTGTGTGATTGAAAATAAAAAAAATTTGGTGAACCGAATTTTAACCTGTTTACATAACTGATGAATCTTTAATGCACATTTCTTGCTAAGATGGATCAATCAAGAGGGTTTATAAATCATAAATAGGCTGCTCTAATTAATTATCTGATGCCTTTCATAATCTACATTGAGCATCGGATTAAATGCCATGTGGTATTTAGTTACGTGTCTTAACCAAGGTTGACATTTCTGCTTCTCTAACCGTTAAAATACTCGCCATTATGTAACGTGAGCAAATCAATCGATTCTACCCTCACCCCTGCATACAAACTTAACTTTGAGCCAAGTAAGAAATTATCATCATAATAAACGAAAAGGCAACGACTTGGCAAAATCGTTAGCACGCCAAGCAAAATGCTTAAAAGTATTTTGTCCGTCTTTACGTTTAGAGTTCAAATTGTGCCGAGATCGACTTTGTCTTTCATCCTTTCTATGTTGGTGAAATAAGTACCAGTTAAGTATCGGAGTCGATGTAATTGACTCGCCCCTTCACCCAAAATTTCAGGTCTTGTGCCAATTGCAGAAAGGATTATTATGATAAACAATCAATAGATCAATCATTTAGAAAAATTATAATACTTTTTACTGCAGACACAATGCCTGAGATTTTGGGGAAAGAGGATAATCGTTTATATCGACCCCGGTGCTCCACTAGTACTTCTTTTCATCGACTAAGTAAGGAAAAGTTGCTCTGGATGGAATTTGGACTCAGAACATAAAGACGGGCGAAATGCTGCAAAGCATTTAGTCCGGTGCGGTAACAATCTTGCCTTGCTCGCCGACTTAATAATGTAGAAAAAATTATTATAGCCATTCTTTTCCCCCAGATCTGTATTCAGCATCATTTGAATTTCTATTCATTTTCTTTGCTCATCCAAAAGATTGTCGTAACTCTTAGGTTTATTGATTAGTCAGAAGAGAAGTACAATTTTCTTGACTTTTCACGAGGCTTCTGATATTTGTGGCATATGAGTATTCTGAAACCAGAGAGCTGGCTCAAATGCTTACAACTGAGCGGCCTTTGTCAATATCCCCATCCACAAAGGATCAATCCTTCTTGTTGAACCGGGCGACAGATTAAGTCTGACACTGAAGCAAGTCACAGCTTGAACTCCGAATACAAAGAGCCGTAACAGATACCGCAAGGCTGGAACAATTCCACCAGCCTTACTATCATACACTGGTAGTTATTTATGAGCTCCATATGGACCAAAGGCCAAATTGATATCAGTGGGATATCAACTCATCTTGCAAGAAGTCAGAATTTAATTCCGCAAGGCATAGCATCCAATGC
Organism: Octopus bimaculoides; assembly: GCF_001194135.2. Taxonomy (NCBI): domain Eukaryota; kingdom Metazoa; phylum Mollusca; class Cephalopoda; order Octopoda; family Octopodidae; genus Octopus; species Octopus bimaculoides. The sequence continues at coordinate 69,441,673 of NC_068986.1, read as the reverse complement.
TCACTTCACTGCCATTTCACCACCTACATTACATATGTTACCATTAAACAATTATGGGCACAATACATTATAGTATGGACACGGCAAAAACCATTTGATTTTTCTTATATATTGTCTCTGTTTTTCTCGACTATCCTGTAAGGGGTTAACAGTTATCTCATTATCTTTAGGCGTTATTTTTATGTAGCGAATGTTGTTATGTATCATTATTATTATCATTATTATTGCTACTATGGTTGTTGTATAATGTATTCAAATAATTTAGTTTTTACGATCATCATGTGCATCTTAGGAGATCATGTCTAATACATATATATATATACATGTCTGTATATATATATATATAT
>NC_068986.1:69432021-69440083 GCF_001194135.2 Octopus bimaculoides | reverse complement strand
TATATATATATATATATATATATATATATATATATATATATATATATATGTATGTATATATGTATGTATATGTATATGTCTGTATTATGTATATGTACATATATAATGCACACATACACATGCATATACATACATATTTAGAGGATATGTGTTTATGCTTATTCAGTAAAAAAGAAAGTACAAGTTCGTATTATCTAAGTAAGTTACAAACAAAATACATTACTCAAAACATGGTGAACTGATTTAAAATAATAATTTAATGAATGCTTACTGGTTGCAAACTATTTCGTTCTTGACTGAATTTTCAAAGCATTGAAGTAAAGACAAGTGATTTATTTCGTATGCATAGGAAGAAAAGAGAGAGATAGATGGGGAGGAAAAGAGAGAGAGAGAGAGAGAGAGAGAGAGAGAGAGAGAGAGAGAGAGAGAGAGAGAGAGAGAGAGAGAGAGAGAGAGAAGGCGGGAGACGAAACGTCAGTTAAAGGATAAGTAAGCGGAGTTAAAGAATTATAGGAAACACTTGCATTCTAGTTTCGAAGAGTGTGAATAAAATAAATTTAGAAAGTAAGATTATAAAACACCAAAATGTTAGAAACGAGTTTGAAAAACAAGTAACGGTTGCAGTAAATTGTTGTAGCTGTAACGAATTGGTTAATTGTAGTGAACTAGTGAATCAAAAAAAGTTTGCCTGTCATTGGTTTAGGCAGCAGCTCGAAACCGGTTTCATGAAAGGCATCTTTTCCACAGACCGGGGAATCATACACGTAACAGAACACAATTAAGTCCGTAATATATTATTTAACTGTTACATATAAAATTGTATATATATTATATAAAATAATGCGTATATAATTGTATATATAAAACATATATAATTCTATATATATCATCTATACAATACATATATAATGCAAAAAACACTCAGCAGACGACGATAGTCAATAAAAAAGAAAAATTTTTAATTTATTCTTTGTATGCGGTACTGGTAGGTGACCCTGGGCTAAAGGAAATAACTAGATTACTCAGTTAAAATCGATAACTGTTGTTAAACGTGGAAAAATTGAAGCTAAAATATATTGAGTTAAACTATTCAGTTATATACAAAGGTCGGCTGAAAAGATCATGGCCTGACCAAGTTACTATGATGGAATGTAATCAAATGAGGCTTAGTTTTTCAACATAGCCCCCGCTTGCAGTCCACACACGTCTTCCATCGGTGTTGCAGGGCTTGGATCTCATTGATGAAGAAGCTTTCATTTTGTTGATCAAAAACGTTATCAACAGCGGATATGATGTCATCAACACTACGATACTGGTTCCTAATCAAGTGTTTTTTTCATGTTAGGCAACATATGATAGTCAGATAGGGGACAATCAAGGTTATAAGGGGGGATCAACCAGTTGACAGTCACAGTCACGCACAGCAGACATTGAAACCAGACTCTTGCGGGCTGGCGCATTGTCCTGATGAAATAAAACCCCTTTCGTCAGTTTTCCTGGGCGTTTGGTCTTCACAGCCTTTCGTAACTGCCTCAGCAAGTTGGCATAGGACTCTCCATTGATGGTGTGGCCCTTTTGAAGATAGTGGGATAAGCAGAATGCCTTTTGCATCCCCAAAATCTGAGGTCATCACTTTCCCTGCAGATGAAACGACATTGGCCTGCGTTGGAACAGATGAGAGGGTGTTTCCACTCCATGGATTGTCTCTTTGTCTCAAACCTCATCCTGCCTGAGAAAACGCACAATGAAACCAATTGGATCTGCCTCAAACATTGTCCTAATTTCCCGTGATGTGGTCACCCTCAACTTTCTCGCAGGATTTGCTAATAGCATTGGCTATTTGATTTATTGACAATCGCTTGTCATCTATCACCGTGTGGTGAACGCAGTCAATGTTTTCTTCAGTGCTGGCAGAGGCAAGGCGTCCAGATTTTGGGTCATCTTTAAGACATCCCGTTCCCCTCCTAATTTAAGCTGCCCACTTTTACACTGTTGATAAAGCTAGAGCGTCATCACCTAACGTACCAGCCATGTCAGCATGAATGACATTGGGGGATAAACCCTTTTTCTGCAGGTACTTGATAATACCACGATGCCAAATGTTATCGATTTTCAAGAAAAGTCGTTACTAATTACATTTGGAGTCTTCTTTGGACAGTTAAGTATAAGTTTACTTGGAAAGAAACCCTGAAACTATTAATAAGAGGAGTTGAAATGAATACATGCAAGATTTCACAGCTCTAGCGTCTCTCCTTCATCGTCAACTTATGAACGTTTCAGCCCACTTACTTATAAAAATGTATGAAATCGTTTGAAAAGAAACCCACTTAATACAAATAATTGTGCAAAATGTTTAAAACACTGTAATGTTTGTTTGCAAAAGAAACCTAAAGGTTGTAACCAAATTAAAATTATTATGCATTAAGATATAGTAGGGCCAAGTGTGGCATTTAATAGTAGTTAAAGTAAATAGCATCCATCAGCAATGAGATAAAATTAGAAATCTTTAAGAAAATAATAACGTATGGAAAACATGTTTGATCATAAATGTCTAATGTCTAAATGTGGAATAAATCAAGGAGTGAAGCAAGAGAAATAACATACTGTATTACAACATGACGGGAAATTTCGTAAAAGAAACTGGAGGAGGGATGTGTAAAGAAAAGTAGTTTAAAATATGGTTAAAAGAACAATGTTGAAGTAAAACGAATTCTTTAAATTAAAGCATAAAAGATTAGGCAGGTAAATAATAACAAAATAAATTGATATGCAATGCGATAAGATAAAGTATGGTGAGACGAGATTTATGACCAAAGGAGTTCATTCTAAATCAAATAGTCCACTTTGTTGTAAATAGATAGGACATTTGTGCTCCACATCTTATAGATTTTGTTTTGGAACTTCTTTTGCGTTTCACCAAAACAATTCCGCTTTTTTTATACATTTGCCTATGCTTAACACTCTCATACAATAGCTATACAAGGTGGAAATTTCACTGAAGGACAATACAGAGCTATAGATGAATTTGCAACAGGAACTCAAAGAAGAGTTACAGCGCTGTGTATAACTTTCTAAAGATTTTGTTTTCTTAGGAATTTTGTTCTATGAAATTTAAAGACTACTGTAAAATAGTGAGTGATTTGCTCTTTGCCATTTGCTGTTAATTCCAACAAGTCGAGTGAACGCAGGAGCTAAGAAGCTATTATAGAAGGGGCGTAAATCGAACGAAAAATGTAAGAATCCTGGGTATAAAAACCACGAAATTGTCAGATGGCAATCGAAAACTGAGCCTGTCAATTGTGGGTCGAAGCTGTACTATCGCCATAGACAGCATGAGAAGATACGCCTTAACACCACGTAGCTGAAATCAATGTCTAATTGACAAGCGTTTCATTAACTTAGAAAGAGACAGATTCAAATCCAACAAGGATAGGAACTGTCCTGAAGTAATTAGGGCTAATTATCCATTGATTGCTTAATCTAATTAGGAGAATCAAAGCAATTTGTTATATATTAATGTTTGAAAGTTAAGCAATTAGCTCTATTTGCAACACTTACGTTATATGAGACGAATGTATATCCATTGATTGATTATATTATATTGTCAACCGACGCACACAATAGAAAGCAAACTGTTGAGAATTGTATAGCGAGCACTTCTTTTTAATCCTTGTAGCCGTCCGACATATTTTAAATTTCTCCTGTATATGTAGCTGTTCCCTAATCATTGTAGCCTTTCCACAGCTCTCATTTCATAGAAAAGGAATCATTGTAATAAGTTCTGTTCCCTATCAACTGACGTTAATAGTGCTTAATTCTCGTTCATGAATATATAGGTTTATGAATAAAATTGTGAAATTCCTTCGATGTATTACATTTGTGTGAATAAATCAAATATTGAATGATTGATTATAATCGATAGAATGGCCATTTAGAATGTTAATACACGGTTATCGCATTGCCTAACTGCTAGTTTAGGCTGCTATCATAAGCTATTAAAAGGTTATGTGTTTGCGTATATATGTATATTACATTATTATACGTGTGCACTGTGTAAGTGTGTTGGTGTATACGTATGTGTGTAGGAATATGTACGAAGATACAAAGAGATGTAAATGAGACAGGGGAGGATGAGTGTGAGAAATGGGAAGAAAAAGGTTTTATAGATTATAAAGGTGATAAATGCCGAGAGAAAGTAGGAGAGCAATATTGTAGACTACAAGCCATTGACTTGGTTTGGGTACCATTACATATATCTATTTCTCATCACATGTCGACATTATTTGAGGTCATTAAATTCAAGCTAGATGCTCACGGCAAGCTTCTGTCAGGTTAAAAGATCGATAGCTTTTGTTGTCAGGTCAGATTGACACAGCTACGATGAATTCAATATTGTCCAGTTAAAAGGGTTCGCTTTTGAATTGTGAGATTGTTTGAATTGTGAGATTGTTAAAGCGCTCTGTCATCCCACTGAGGAAAAAACAACGATTGTTTGTCTAGTGAATTTATGGTTTATAACTGAGATAAATGATTTTCAGCCTTCTCGTAAAAATATCAGCTCATTTATCACGAATAAAGATTTGTAACATATGCAAGGCATTTTAAGAATTAGAAATCTGTAGACTTGAGGCATTCATGCCTCTCCAAAGACTACTGACGACATTATATGTGAAACATTTCTGAGAATCGAAATAGCCGCATCATCAATTATAAAGAATGGTTTCCTCTGATCAAGAAATTTACCGTTGGTTTCTCTTCTTATATATCATAGTATTCTCATATTAAGTCTTTCAGTGAGATATTATTTCAAAATAGAGTGTTGCCTCAATTTAATTTACTGTAAAATGTAATTATTCATTTTATAGATATGAAGATTTACAAAACTTAGGATGAGGAAGATAGGCAGTTTTGGGTTTTCCCTTTCTAAAGAACAACACTGGCTCGAGAACAAGGAAAATCTTCTGTTTGAGAAAAGAAATTGACATATTCTGTGATATTGATCATTCTATAAAGAAGACTGATTTGTTGCATTTTTATAAAAAGAAAATAATGTTTCAGACCATTTGTAAAGTTAAATTTATTAACATACAGGCATCCCCACTCGTTACAGCTACTTCATGTTACGGGATTTCACATTTACATAAATAGGACCGCAATTTCAAGATACGGTCAATAATTTCACATTACGGAAACACGGATAAATTTTACAATTTACACCTTCTGAAAATGTACATCTCGAACCTACCATTGTGCACAACGCATTTCCTCTATATAAAAAAAAAGTGGGCGAATCAACGAGTTTTCTCGACCTGCTACAAATAGTGGTCAAATCTCCCTCAAATCACATCTTCCCGTCTTTAATGAAAATTATGTATTCGATAATGTAAACCCAGACACACCGTACCTGTAAAGGACAAAATATGGAATGGCCATAGCTGTAATGTCTTTTAATTCTAGATTTGGTTGGTCATATCTGACCAAGTGTCACATAGTAACAATACTTCTTGAGCACTTCTTTTCTTCTCCACCCTCACCCACAATCATTACATTCATATTTTAAAACACTTAGGATCTTCACCGTCTATTTCCTCCCGAAACTCCACAAACCCAAGAATTCCGGCAGTCTTATGGACACCACTTGTAACAATCCCACCAAAATCATCTCTAGACTCCCTCCTCGTCGCTGCTCTCCAATCTCACATGAAACATACTAAGCAATCGCCGACCTTTTCACCTCTTTTTTCTCCTCACTTAGACACCCTCTTTGCTATAGATACTAATTACTTGTGCATTGGCAACCTACCTGAAGATCTCATCTCAGTTTTTAAATTCTCTGTATCATACTCTGCCCAGCATCCTTACACTAGTTTGCCTCGCTTCGCTGAACTCTACCATACCTGTGTACCAAAGAGGCGCATGAGATTTAACCTGCCTTTATACCTTCATTAATTTTTAGCATTCAGCAAATATTTAGCTCATTTCACTATGAGAAAATGATCTTTTTTGCTTCTGACTACACTGTTATCGATCAACTGGTCTTTTTTTATTATTGACTTCAAACATATCCTGCTCATGAGCAAACTCTGCAATGTATTACAACATAGGCGAAACTATTACTGGGTTGACGGACCACTTTCGTGAATACATACATGAATATATATACTAGTTGTCGTACCCGGTAATTCCCGGGAAAGCGGGGCTTATCCCTTGGTTCCGATCTCATAATTGGTTTGCTAATCCAATAACAACAAAACAAAGTATGTAGCCCTAAAATCGGTTTTTGTGCATTTACAGAGAATACCGAACTGTTTTACACAGGGTCTTGATTTTAGGAATTCCCAATATGTTATGAATACCCAAATTGTGAAGTCAGTTATGTAATAACATGAAATTAAGAATTCAAATAAATTCGCCCCGAAAAGGGCTTTAATGCGTTCCCAGAGTATATAGAACATAGGAAGAAATACTAATAAGGTATGTATACTAAAATCGTGAAGCATGTTATGTAATAACAGGCTAATCAAATATGAGAAAATAACAATTCAAAGTAAATAACTCTGAAAAGGGTTTTTGTGCGTTCCCAGAGAATATTACCGTCAGGGGCGCTAGTGTTAGTATATTCGTGAATAAGTCACTAACCGAAGTGGCTCTATTTTTCAGGAAAATACTATTTAATTGTTTAAGGGTTGTACTCGATAATTTGCGAAAATAGCTCTAACAGTTCAAATACTAAGAAATAAACATAAGTTCATTTTTATCAAATAATTTAGGGAAATGATTGTGTTATTTCCCTTGGTTATATATAAGGATCCCTTCCAGGGGCCCTATTATCGATTTTTTTTTCAACAATCTGAGTATACCATGAGGTTTCTAGACATGAGTTCTGCTGATGTGTCAAGTTTTATCAAAATCACACCCACAGACAGAATTCCTCACATATGTAGTATATATAAGTAAAGTCAATTGCCACATCAAAGTGGCTGTTCCCTGTCACTACTAGCTAGTTTAACCCCAGGCAGATCTTCCGCAAGCTTGTTATCGGTGCGCCACTGCACCCTTTGTATACAATATATATTGCTAGCAAGGGGAGCGAAGCGTTATCATCATTTAGCAGACAACAGGATGGCGAGACTGACTCAGTTTCGAGCTGGTTGGCTCATCTTCAATCGTGAGTATGTATGTATGTATGTATGTATGTATGTATGTATGTATGTATTACGGCATCGACCAGACTACTGAATGTTGTGATACATCGCTGGTCACAATACACTTTGAATTGTAACTCGGATCCGTGTGTATCACGTCAGGCTGGAGATGGGAACGATGACGTCCCTTTGCAAATACTGATAGGGTACAGATAGTGTGTCAATAGCCAGATGGAGGAGATGTCTTCCTGGGGCTACAAGCTGCAGTAGCATTAAGGGTTAGCCACATTTAGGTGGCAAATATACTTCACGATATCGTGCAGCTAGTGTTTATACCACGTTCAGAGATTTATTGTTGTTTTATTCCCCCCCCCCCTTTCTGAGACCAGTGACTTTTCGTCACTGGAAAAAGTAAATATATATCTGCATTGAGAATCATTTCCCATTGCCGACCGGTGGTTGTCAAACGTTGATGACGGGTCAATACCTGGAAACTCGGGTCCGTGTGTATCACGTCAGGCTGGAGATGGAAACGATATCTTCCTTTTGCAAGTACTGGTAGGACACAGATAGTGTGTCAATAGCCAGCCGGCGGAGATGTCTTCCTGGGGCTACAAGCTACAGAAGCATCAACTCTTAAGGGTTAGCCACATTTAGGTGGCAAATATACTTCACGATGTCGTGCAGCTATTGTTTATACCTTGTTGATAGATCGCTAGCCACTAAACCTTTTTTTTAATCTTTTCTCTCCCTGTTTATTTCTGTGTTCCTTTCTATCGAAGAGCGTAGGCTCGAAACGTAAAAGACTTTCTCAATTCCCGAGCGTTAAACTAATACATCTGTTTGTTGTTTACACACCCGTCTTCGTCTTCTGTTTTTTCTTTGTAAATTCTCACTATATATATATATATATATAT
>NC_068986.1:69430860-69431681 GCF_001194135.2 Octopus bimaculoides | reverse complement strand
TGTGTGTGTGTGTGTGTGTGTGTGTGTATATATAATATAATATAATATAGGATAAAATCTTTATAAGAATTTATCAAGTAGTCAGCGTGAAAAAACCTCATAATGAAAAAAATGCATCATTTTTTTCATAAATATATATAATTTATATAAAGGGCATTAACTGTGTAGTAATGCCTCACGCTTCGAGGGACTAAATAAGTCAAAAACTACCAAAAAATAAGCACCATATTTACCGAAAGCGAGGGAATGCAGCTTTCAAAATTTATCTCTTAAAAACATTTAACTTAACGGTAAACCACTGGTTTCTCAATCAATACAGAATAACTGTGAAGTAACCTGCATCTTTTGTTCTTCGGTACACGTATGGTCGAGATACATAAAAATAAACAACAATCAACATACCACGATGTACCCAACACAGTACAATGACTTCTGTTCATAATTATATATCCGTGAAAGAGATTTGAATTTATCCGGTTGCATCTCAGTAACATGTGCTTATAGAGAAGCGTGAGGCATTACTACACAGTGAATGCCCTTTATATAAATTATATATATTTATGAAAAAATGATGAATTTTTTTCATTATGAGGTTTTTTTCACGCTGACTACTTGATAAATTCTTATAAAGATTTTATCCTATATTATATTATAAATAATTAGAATATATTCAGTGCTGAATATTATTCTGCATAAGCACATGTTACTGAGATGCAACCGGATAAATTCACTTAAACACTTTTAAATAGCCTTCTACGTGTGATTGGTCTTTGTCTTCCGCTCTCTTTATTTTTTTCCTCCTTTCTCCCTTTTGCCACTTA
>NC_068986.1:69429864-69430639 GCF_001194135.2 Octopus bimaculoides | reverse complement strand
CTCTCCTCCCTCTCTCTCCCCCCTCTCTCTCTCTCTCTATCTATCTATCTCTCACTCACACTCTCACTCTCACTCTCTTCTTTCTACTACTCACGCCCTACATCATTTCCACTTGTCCACTTCAGTTCTTTCATAATTTACTTGCCTAAAACTAAAGTGACAATACCATTTTCGCTCTCTCTCTCTCTCTCCCTCTATCTCCCTCCCTTCCTCTCTCTCTCCCTCTATTTCCTCCCTCCCTCTCTCTCTCTCTCTCTCTCTCTCTCTCTCATTTCCCCAATTAGATGAGGAGCAAAACCCAACATTTATATTCCTCTCGCCCCACGGCCATTAAAGTCATTGAATTCTCACACGGACGCTCCAATTGGACTAAATGTTAGCGATACAGATCATCGTCAGTTCCCTATGATTACGTATTTTACTCTGTATTCCAGTTCAACCAGTAAAACTAGTAAAACAAATAAAGAGAAAATAAAAATTTCCATATTAAGTTTGTAAGGCTTATCTTTATCTTTTATATTCAACTTGTTTGAATCATTTGACTGCGGCCATGCTAGAGCACTGCCTTGAAGTACTTTTGGTCGAACAAATCAATCCCAGGACTTATTTTTTAAAGCCTGGTACTTAATCTATCGGTCATTTGGCCGATCCGCTAAGTTAATGGGACGTAAAGACACCAAAATCGATTGTGAAGTGGTGGGGCGACAAGCACAGACACAAAGACACACACACTCACATAGATACATACATACATACATACATACATACATACATA
>NC_068986.1:69422950-69428699 GCF_001194135.2 Octopus bimaculoides | reverse complement strand
TCATGTAGTGAGAACACTACATAAAATGTGCAATGAAAATGTACTCCTCAGCTGCATAATGGAATTTCATTTTAGAAAGTAATTTTGTAGATGTGTGCAATAAAACAAGAGTAAGAGAAGAAAAAATACCATCTTGACTCACTACATGAATAAATGAAGTTTGTACGAAACGTACGTACTGCTATAACCTATTGAATTTTTGTTGCTTTTCTTCAAATTTTATTCACCAAATCTCTTGATTTTGTTTTTGGTTTTTACCCTACCAAATTCTGGTGCCTCAAACATTTTAAGTACCACATTTAATCTTTTGAATAAACCTCCGTCTACCAAATCCACTCACAAGGCTTTGGTCGACCCGAGGCTAGAGTAGAAGACACTTGCCCATGGTGCCATACAGTGGGAAATTGTATTTTTCTTAGTTTTTTTTTTCAGAGAATGTAGGCGCTGCCGTGGGTAGGTGCAGGCATGGCTGAGTGTAAGAAGTTCCGGATTCAGTCTCACTGTGTGGTATCTTGAGCAACTGTCTTCTACTATAGCCCCGGGCTGACCACATCCTCATGAGTGGATCTGGCAGACATAAATTTAAAACAGCTGTGGTATTTCTTTTATTTCTTTCGCTTGTTTCAGTCATTTGACTGCGGCCATGCTGGAGCACCATCTTTATACATATATATGCTCTTTTATTCTTTTACTTCTTTCAGTCATATAGTGTGTGCGTGTGTCTGTCTGTCTGTTTGTCTCTGTGTCTCTGTGTCTCTGTGTCTATGTGTGTGTACACGCGCCTGCATGTGTTTCTGTAGAACGGTCATGTTATACATTCTCTAGTTTTTATGCAAACTTAAGTTTTGCATTCTAGCAGTTTGCGGCCCTACAAATTAATTACGTTTATGATTTCAACAGAGATATTAAAATTGTCTTGTTTCTCTTTCAGATCTGATCATGACTACAAAGAGACATCAATGTATGAACTAGCCGGACGCTTTCTGTTACATTCGTAGATGCTTCAAGCTTATTTATCAAAGGTGCTTGTTTATAAAGCGTACTTTGGACCAAGGCAAAAAATAGGCTCCAAATAGAGGATTTGCAAAGTATCCCTGCTATCATGTGGGACAGCCGAGCTCGAGAGAAGCACTAGAACCAGAGAGAGTGGGCCATACGTGAGACTCTGGAAGCAAGTATGCCAAATTTTGTCAATGATCCAATTGACAGTCGAGAAAAGTTCATTTTTCCTCCGCTCCACATCAAGGTGGGCTTGATGAAACAGTTTGTTAAGGCATTAAATACTGACGATGAATGCTTCTAACACATAGTCTCTGCTCTCCCTGCTTTGTCCTTCGAGAAGATCAAGGCAGGTGTGTTTGACAGACGGCAGATTCGTGCACTTTAAAGTGATATAGAATTTACCAAAAAGATGAATGACAAGGAAAGGACTGCATGGCTTTCATTCGTGGCGGTAATAGAAAACTTTCTCGGTAATGCTATGTTGTCAGCTTTTCGTAATTTTGGAAGTAACATGACTATCTAACTGCATTTCTTGTATAGTCATCTTGATAGATTCCCTGAGAACCTAGGAGCAGTAAGTGACGAATAAAGTGAGCGGTTTCATCAGGACCTTAAGACCATAGAAGAGCGTTACCAAAGGATATGGGACAAACATATGGTAGCAGACTACTGCTGAAGCATCAAGCGAGATTGTTCTGAGACAGTCCATAAAGGCAAATTCAAGCGCAAATTCCTGCATTAATAGACTGCAACTGAGCTTTGCCTACTCGTAGTAACTAATATCTTATTCATCAATCAGTTTTATATAAACCGTAACCTTTGCTTATTAGGGAAAGCGTTTCAAATTGTGTTCTTGAATAAATTTATACTAACTTGCATTTTCTTTTTTATTACCAGCTAATCTAAAGAGAGTTTAATCACAACTTTCTCCTAACAGACTATGATGTCAATGTGAAGACAAAATTTTGAGATTTTGAAGTACTTTGATTGCAAAACAATTTGAGCATTTAGGAAATAACCAACTTAAGATCAGAAATCTATGAACTTAAATTAGTTGATATCAATGCAACAAAAAATTCGTTGACCAGTGAACCAGTATACACGCACACACACGTAATGGACTCTCCCGTCGTTAGACCGCACAGATGATTTATTTATAGTGATCAAATTTTTGTGTTCACATAAGCTCACTTCCTGCATCAAATCGACATTACCTGTGCAGGTGCACTATGTGCCACATGTCAGATGACGAAATAATCGCTGAACAACGTAAAATGAAGTGTTTTGCTCAAGAATGCAAAGCAACGCCCGGTCTAGGAATCAAAACCACGATCTCGCAATCGTGAGTGCAACACCCTAATCACTAAACCATGCACCTTCGTATGTGTGTGTGCGTGTGTATGTGCGTATGTGTGTGTATGTATATGTATGTATGTATGTATGTATGCATGCATGCATGTATGTATGTATGTATGTATGTATGTATGTATGTATGTATCAGGCGGGTATTTTGAGTCTAATTTTAAGACTGTATTCTTTATTCTTTTATTCTTTTATTTGTTTCAGTCATTTGACTGCGGCCATGCTGGAGCACCGCCTTTAGTCGAGCAAATCGACCCCAGGACTTATTCTTTGTAAGCCTAGTACTTATTCTATCCACCTCTTTTGCCGAACCGCTAAGTTACGGGGACGTAAACATACCAGCATCGGTTGTCAAGCGATGTTGGGATGGGGACAAATACAGACACACAAACATACTACGGGCTTCTTTCAGTTTCCGTGTACCAAATCCACTCACAAAGCTTTGGTTGGCCCGAGGCTATAGTAAAAGACATTTGCCCAAGGTGCCACGCAGTGGGACTGAACCCAGAACCATGTGGTTGGTAAACAAGCTACTTAACCCACAGCCATTCCTGTGCCTGTATGGCCATAAATTTTTTACAACGTCACAATGTGAGAGGTGTCCAAATTTCGAGAAAAAAGGATTACGTTGAATTGCATAAAATCTAGAGCTTACAGAGAAAAACGAACCTCCTATTTGAATTTAGCACGCTCAAACGAGTTAAGAACAAGTGCTGGTATTAATGCAACAAAAACTTTGTTTCCCTGTGTAATTAGATATCTTTATTTTAAAAAAAAAGGGTTTTGTAACATGATTACACCGTGTAACACAATTCTTGTCCTTGGATAGCCACTGTTATTTCTTATTTGCTTACCCGTAGAAAGTATAAAAAATGCGCATATTGTTAGAGATGCGCATATTGTCAGAGATGCGCATATTGTCAGAGATGCGCATATTGTCAGAGATGTGCATATTGTCAGCCACTAAAGGGCATGTACTAATGGTTAAGGTGAAGCAAATGACAGGCAAGTCTTGTGGTATTGAGCAGAATATTTGCTATAACGATATTTCTGCTTCAGTAACTCAGCACTGAATCTGTCTGAAATGTAATGGAAAATAAGTCAGTTTGATGTCCAGGTCACAAAAGCAAAATTTGAAGGGAGTAGTAATCATTTCCTTTGATTTCTAGATAGAGACAAATAAGAAATAACATTTAATGACGAAAGACAAAAAAATAAAAACTTTGTTACACAGTAAAAGTTATATTAGTAAAAGTTAAATTCAAATAAACATGAGGAATTTCGACAGTGTTTTCGATTAGCTCATATATGAAAAGTGTCGATAACTGTAAACTAATGTAGTTATTTGTAAATATAATTTAAAGTAGTGAAAGTAGAAAAAAATTACTTCATTTTTGAATACGTCATTATCACAACGAAATAAAAGCGCCAGAAATGAAGGTTTAGCTGTAAAAGCTAAACAAACTAAAGAATTGTAAAACAATACTGCAGTTACGAAGATTATAAACGCCTTAAAAATAACTCTTGACAAAAGTAAGCTGATTATATGATAAACTACTCTTTTCAATATTTTCATTTGGTAAAGTTCTGCAACTGATGTCAAGCATTGTATACTGAAATTCTAAAAAGGTAAATATATTTGCACCGAAACACGTAAAAATTGAAATGGCTTATGTTTCAGTACAATATATTAATTATGTATCAATGGACTACCTATTATACGTCGTTACTTTTCATTCGTTATCATCTTTTATTTTGTTTTATACAGCTTTCCATTTAATCCAATAATAAATTACAATACAAAATGTTTCTAAATAGGGATTATATCAATAATAGCCAAAGAAATTTCAATTGTCATCAGTGTAAAAGAATAAATTCTGATTAAAGGTTGTAAAGGAAGTATGGGTGGTTGAATGAAAGTTTCTACAAACCATAGACAACGCTTGAAGCTTTGTGAATTATTTCAATTCTCTGTACAAATCTTTAGACTTTTATTCTATTTACATACCGCGAATGTGTTAAAAATGTCAAGTGGGAAAAAGTCTGTATTTATGAAAAGTCGTTAAAATTATGATGTAGATGATAGTAGTGTGTGCTTCAAAACATAAAGTATAACTGAACGAACAACTCTTCAAATACTGAATTAAAATTAACACGAACTTTTTTAAATGAATAAAATGAGCAACAAACTTAAATTATAGACCTCAAGCAGAACTCTTATTACAAAGAACTACTCGCACATCTCGATAAAATTATATCAGAACATAACAAATAATTTTTTCAAGTTTGTATTCAAATATACAAAACGTAAATTGACAAGATGAAGTGAAATGACGAGTGAAATATTTGGTGTCTTGCTTTGGAAGGAAGTGATCATGACATTTGCAAGGTGTTGTGATTATTGTTTTGTTTGCTTTAAGTTTTGGGGCCGCAGGTGCAAGCCGATATCCAACTATTTTAGTTGCTCTTGAAATCTGCCAGTGTATAAACAAGGTTTCCCTCTGGAAAAAATTAGAAATTCCTCTGACAACTACATTCGTGAAACAAAGAGAGAGAGAGAAACAAAGAAAGTTGAGGTAAGAGAATACAGGCGATATGAAAAGAAAAAGGGTAAGTTTATAGCTGTAGAGAAAAAGAGAGAAATCATCTAGAAAAATCAAGAAATCAAGAGAAGCTAACAGACTGATTAACAATATATGTGAGAGATGATGAGAACGAAATGTCAAACCTGGGGCGAAATCTTTAGCCACTAATTAATTGGACTTAATTTCAAAATTTAACGAGGTTAATCAAAATGATGCGCTTTCATGGTAATACTTTCCCCAAAACGTTTAACCAGTTACATACGCCACCCTTCCTAATTATATTTTTTACGTTGCTTGTTATTGCAAGATATTAGTTTGTTTCTGTCTTTTGTTTGCTATTGTTAATGGAGAGCAACATTGTTGTCAATGATTTAGTTGTTCTTTTGTTGTTGCTGATTTGTTGTTGTTGTTGTTGTTGTTGTTGTTATGCTCATTATTATTAATTGGTGATTATAAATGCTTATATGTTTTTTTTTTCACTCGAGATATAATTAGTGCACGCTAAACCAGAAAAGTACAGGAGACTAGTCAGCGGATATCTTTGACAACTATTTGCTAGAAAACAATCCTTCTGTCTTCTGATGGTGCATACATTCACTACAGTAAATTTATTTCCAAATTTGAAACTTCGGATGTAAATTAATAAAAATATTACTAAATAGTTCAATATGTTTATTACATAAATGATCATTTATCGAAAATGATTATTTATTCCCTCTGTATTTCGTATTTTCTTTGGAGTTTGCATGCCATGGCAGAGCGTAGTAATAAAATTTAGTTACTAGCTTTTTACATGCCAT
>NC_068986.1:69419885-69422906 GCF_001194135.2 Octopus bimaculoides | reverse complement strand
ATATATACAACCACCTACACTTTTTTCTGGAAAATAGAGGTAGTTTATCCTGTTCAGGCTATATTATTAACATTATCCTGCGATTGAGAATTTAAAATCACTTCTTTAACTTTCTAAGACATCTCAACGCTACTAAAAGCAAACTTCGTTTGTTTGTTTATGTTTATCGTAATTTGAAATACATACATACATACATACATACACGAGCAATTACACATACACATCCAGATATCCATCGATCCTTTCATCACCAGACCTCAGTCACTCAAGTCCGCCATAACCAGCACTATGTCCAAAATTGATCATCTGATTTGAGTATGTCATCTGAATGATCTTCTGGTTCGAGCATGTCAGCGCTTCCGACGCCATATTGAAGCAGTCATTGATACTAACGGTGAATTCATTGAATTGGTGTGATAAAAGGATTCTCAAGATTATTTGTACGAATTTCTTTTCAAATATACCATTTCTGTGATGAGCTATGTGTCTTTTTCTAAATTCATGCAAGTGACCTCAAAAAACTGACATACTCCATGTGTGTGTGTGTGTGTGTGTGTGTGTGTGTGTGTGTGTGTGTGTGTGTGTGTGTGTGTGTGTGTGTGTGTGTGTGTAGTTGTGTCTGCGCGCGCGCGAGCAAAGGTGCATGGCTTAGTGATTGGGGTATTACACTCACGATCTAGCGATCACGATTTCAATTCCTAGATTGGGTGATGCGTTGTGTTCTTGAGCAAAGTACTTTATCTCACGTTGCTCTGCGATCACGTCGACACCTGGTGCGTATTACACAGGGCAGCTATTCAGACAACGTGGATTTGATGGATGGAGAGAGCCAATGTGCAGCACAATCATTTGATCATTATAAACAAATCATTTGTGCAGGTCGTTTCGTTTGGCAAAAGCTGAACGCCCATTCATCGTCTTCGACAGGAGAGTTCATCATCATCATATATATATATATATATATACACAAAACTGTGTAATAATATATCATAATAATATTTATTCTCCGATTTGAAGCGACAATTTCTAAATACAAACAAGTGATTTATAAACAAAGCCTTTCGGGTTTGTTTATAAATATCACACACACACACACACACACACACACACACACACACATATATATATATATATATGTGTATACAGAGTGCATCAGTTACTCTCTCTCTTTCTTGACTACGTCCCATACGCAATAGTTCAGTGGATTGAGGTTTGATGAGCTATGAGTCCCTGTTTCTGGGAGAACATGATCATGGAGATTGGCATACATACACGCTTGGATTGTTCTGGCCTCGAGACAGCGCAGATTTTTTTCGTTGGATCTCTTATGGTCATCCGTTACGTATTCTATCTATCCAGGGTCTCACAACTGAAACCAACTGCACTTCAGGATTTTTTACACGAGTTTAATTTCTTCTCGAAAGATGCTCTCACAAAAACCAGAGGTCCTTCACTCCTAGTGATTCACATGCAAGTTAACTCTTAGCTAGAACCCTGGCATGTGCTGCTACTCCGAGGTAAGAGTTGACCTGGGAACTAGAGCTTCACTACCGATGTAGTTTAAAATCATATCTATTTATCTATCTATATATATATATATATATATATCCATCTATCCATCCATCCATCCATCCATCCAGCCATCTATCTAATTATCTATCTATCTATCCATATATATGTGTGTTTGTGTGTGTGTATCCTGTAAATAATAATAATATTTAAAAATTTAAAACTTATAAGTGATCACCGTGTATTGACTAAAGAAAATATCTTGTATTGCAGCATATAAACCCTCGACGGCAAAAAGTGGGCTTTCCGTATGCATGGGACTATTTCATTTGCTTCCACTCCAGTTAATCTCGGAGCTATGATAAATGGGGATCTGGAAACATCAGCAGAAAAAGTCATGGTCTTCCCCACTTAGGTCTGCAGTCGTAATTTCTTCGGTGCCGTCTGTCTCCTGCTTATTTCCTTTCTCTCCTTTTAGGTAGAAGGCTAGTAACCTTCGGGAATGATCAGAAGCTGAATTTCCCTATGGACACATCCGTCTACATATTGTTATTGGTTAGTTTCCCACTTACATGTTATTGATGTACAAAGATTACGCTAATTCAAAAATCGGGATCTTCACCAATATCTGAACAAATCATTGTTCCGGCAACAAGTATACAGTGGTGCAAGCAATTGGCAAGAGATATATGGCACACGCGCTATTTTCACCTTACCTTATCTCTAATCTTACAAATCAGGAACATGATACCGTGTGCTTTGTTCTGGTCTTTGGAGCGCACATACTATCACCATCGGTCAGGGTTTCCTACAATTCCACTTTACTTGAAGACACCGGGTCCCGTGATGTTTCCGCTATGAGCACAACTTTTCCATCTCTCTCTCTTTGTCATCTTTAGCCACGGATCCATCGACTTTCTGTCAGTTCCTGGAAACTAGAACGAGTAGTATGAGACCTCAAACCAGTCTTACAGCGGAAAGTATAACATTTGGGGCTTCCGCTCTGCACTTCATTCATATCATTTTAGTTCATGCAGCCCTAACTAGGTAGAGTTCTGGAATAACTCTTTGGTTTTGAGGAATTATAAAAACTTGGAAGTCCACACTGACCCCTCTTGATCGAATGTCATTTTCCGTAATCTCGTCGGTTACTGTTCGCTCATGTTACTCCACAAAGATGAAAACAATCCAAAGTATATTACCGCTGCCAACTTCCCTTATTGTCATACTTGTGATGGTGGCAATAATACTCGTATATTAGAGAATGGGTCGTCGAGCGAGTGTTTGTTGTTTCACTTCTGTTCGGCGTTCTGCCTCAGTCTCGATCTGGAAATGGAAGTGGATAGCCCTGTTGGATTTACCTCTAAAAATAAATGCACATTTTTCTCAGTCACCTCAGTTTCTTCTTTAAGGATATGCTGAACTCTGCTCCGCTTTTAGAGAGCAGGCTTCAGTAATTATGTTATCCTTTTCCTTATTGAATGTATTACTCGAAAAAGGAGACAGAAAGTT
>NC_068986.1:69418236-69419146 GCF_001194135.2 Octopus bimaculoides | reverse complement strand
TATATATATATATATATATATTATTTTCAATTTGTTATGATATATAATAGTAAAAAAAAAAACATTTTCTACGTTTAAAATACGTTTATTTATGCGAAATCAAATTACAAGAAAGGCTGTTGTTTTATTTTACGTCCAGTAGCACTGAGGAAAGAGGGTTAATCGATTAACATCGACCCATGCACTTGACTGATACTTTATATTATTAAGCCCGAGTGAGCAACAATGGAAGTTAACCTGACAGGATTTGAACCCGAAACGTAACGAGAACGAACAAAAAGGGCAAGGCACTTCACTAACGTTCAAATCAACGGCTAAATCACCGCCCTATATAGCTGTTGTTAATTTAGGTTGAGGAACAGAAGTTTTGAAGGAAAGGAGTAAGTCGATTACATCGACTCCAGTTCTTACCATTCCGACGCCCAGATAATAAGGCACAAGAAGGGCTCGAAGAGATACAGAAATAAAATGAACGCTAAGCAGGGGATTTACAAAGACATGTGGAATAGGACAAAAAGAAGTTATACAAAGAGAAGGGGAAGGTTGAAAGAGTTTATACAAGTACAACTGGGGCAAATTAAAAGTTTATAAAATTACGCAGATACATGAAAAGTATAATAAAACACACAAGGAAGCAAAAAAAGGAAGCAAGAGGAAGAGGGGAGGGGAGGAGGGGGAGCAGAAGGAGGAAGAAGAAGAAAAAGAGAAAGAGGAGCAGAAGAAGGGGTAGGAAGAAAAGTAGGAGGAAGAGAAAAAAGTGGAAGAGAAGGAGAAAGAGGAAGCAAAGAAGGAAGAGGAAAAAGAGGAGCAGAAGAAGGAGGAGAAAGAAAAGGAAAAGAGGAGGAGGAAGAGGAGGAGGAAGAGGAGGAGGAAGAGGAGGAGGAAGAGGAGGAGGTAGAGGAGGAGGAAG
>NC_068986.1:69416477-69417467 GCF_001194135.2 Octopus bimaculoides | reverse complement strand
AAAAAGAGGAGCAGAAGAAGGAGGAGAAAGAAAAGGAAAAGAGGAGGAGGAACAGGAGGAGGAAGAAAAGGAGGAAGAGGAGGAAGAAGAGGAGGAGGAGGAGGAGGAGGAAGAAGATGAAGAAGAAGAAGAAGAAGAAGAAGTAGGAGGAGGAGGAGGAGGTGGAGGAAAATAGGTGAGGAGGAGGAGGCGATGAGGGGGAGGAAGAGAAATAGGAGAAAGTGGAGGAAGTTCAGGAGGAGAAGGAAGATGAGAAAGGAAAAGAATAGGAGAAGGTGGAGGTGTAGCAGAAGGTGCAGGAGGAGGAGGAAGAAGAAGAGAAAAAGCAGGAGGAGCAGGAGAATGAAGGGGGAGCAGGAGAAGGAGGAGGAGCAGGAGAAGGAGGAGGGGAGGAAAAAGAAGAGGAGGAAGACCAGAAGAAGGAGAAAGAAGAGGAGGAAGAAGAATAGGAGAAGGTGCAGAAGGATGAAGAGCAGAAGGAGGAGAAGCAGAAGGAGGAAGAAGGGAGATGGAGAAGGAGGAGGGGAGTTGGAAAAGGAAAAGGAGGAGAAGGAAGAAGAGGAGAAGGGGTGGAGAAGTAGAAATAGGACGAGGAGGAGAGGAAGAGGAGAAGGAGGACGAGGAGAAAAAGGCGAAGGGGAGAAGGAGGGGGAGGAGGAAAAAAGAAGAAGAAGAAGAAGAAGAAGAAGAGGAACAACAACAACAACATCGACGACGATGACAACAATGATGACGATAACAAAATGACTCAACCGCAACAACAAAAATGTTCACTTTTCTTACGCAAGGTTTTTCAAAGTTTTGAAAGTTTGCTTCTTTTGTTCAGATGTCACTGACCTAATCCGTTATGTTCCACCATCAACAAGAATAAACCTAGTTGTCTTAAAATCTCGAGAGACAGAGACGCCAGGTGTCGGATTGTGTGCTTCTTCCGTAATTGATAGAGTATGAGCTATAAAAACATGGCATATTGAAAAATCTGCTTTATAA
>NC_068986.1:69413486-69416088 GCF_001194135.2 Octopus bimaculoides | reverse complement strand
AAGGGTTTAGTTTTACTGGGGATACTAGAGATGTATATTTGTTATATTTCTTTTCTTTCATTCCATATTTGTGTGAAATATATTTTTTCTGGGGTTGTGCATTGCTAAAATTGTGATGATCTAAATATCTGAGTAGTATACGACCACGGTGTGGCTAAGTAATTAACCCACCAGACAAAATGCTTTTTTGAAAGGAGCGAGCTAGCAGAATGGTCAGCACGCCGGGCAAAATGCTTTGCAGATATTTCCGTTCGTCTTTACGTTTTAAGTCCGAATTCCGCCGAAGTTGACATTGTCTTCCATCCTTTCGAGTCGATAATTTTATTGACCTCGAAAGGATGGAAGGCAATGTCCAGTTGAACACTGGCATCGATATAATCGATTCTTCCCCTCACCAGCTCGAAACTAGTGGCCTTGTGCCGAAATTTGAAACCAATATTTGAGTAGTATTCTTTCTCAAGCAAGTATCTTCGCGGAACTTTGAAACAACTCCTTTTTCATATCTACTAATGGTTATTCTACAATAAGTCTGTCGAATGAAAATAATATATTGAATACTATTTTAAACAGAAACTTTAACTCTTCAGCATTTAGATTACTCTGTCAAACGTACTTCACATTGTTTTGAATTCATCCACATTGTTTTAAAATAATCATGCATTATCTTTCAGCTTTGAGATTGGATAAAGCGATTGCTTATTTTTATAATATTATAGAATAAGTGTGAGGCTAGGTTTGTCCAGTTTTAACATAAAACAGCTGAAATATTTGAGCCGGATATGAAAGGTTTAAATGTTACAGGGTTTAATAACTCTACGGTTTAAAAATTGCGAAGAGTTGTTTCATAAAATAATGCAACGTTGGTCGTAAACTTTTGGAAATTCATCAAAATAACGTGCTAGAAATGAATTGATGCAATTATTCCCACTGTAAACTAGTTATTGAACAACAGTGCTGTACAATATAATATTGCAGAATATTTCACTATACTATAATTTATAGTTATTACTATATTTGTCAGTATTTTGCAGACTATGTTACATTTCCTACTTTATATAAATACTTATTGCTTTAATAGAATCATAGAACCATGTTTAAAAAATAGACAATAACTTTTGGATTCACAAAAGTTAAGTCTTGCCCGAAAGAAACACGTGATTTGTGAACGCGTGTACAAATACGACACCTGAAGATAAGTGATTTATGTGAAGTTAAGTAGATATCATTAAACTCTTAGATAAAATCATAGAATGACATTTGTCATTTCACGAAGAACGCCGGAGGCTCGACCATAAACCTGTCGAAGAGCGACCGATTCCTTAACAGTTTGTTTATCTCAGTCTGACGAAGAGCGGAGCCTCGACTGGTAGCTGACAACACCAGGTCACCGCTGGAGAAAGTGTCACAGCATCTGGAATCCCAGATGAGAGGCCTACCGCTTCGGAACGGGAAATTCTTCTTACAGTCCGGCCTATTACCATTTACTCGGTCTAGCCTCGCTGGCTCGAGCTGGGAAGGGAAACTTGCTACGTCTAGGCCATGCTTTATGAAGATAAGTGATAATCCTGATACAAAAAGAAACGAAAATGCAGGTGAAAATAGTTCAATCAATCATTATTTCTCTAATGGATGAGACTTTACAGTCAATTATTGCTATGGCCTGAAGACACCCTCAGCTCATTCAGCACACACAGCAAGCTGATTTATATGTTCTCAACATTGCATTTAATCAATAGTGTGACGTTTTAGAAATCCACAAAAAAGTTAAAATAGAACTATTATATTTGTTATGATCAATTATATATATATATATATATATATATATATATATATATATATATATATATATGTATATATATAATAAATGTAAAAATGTGTGATAAATAAACAAACGACATAACATATATTAAGTGTACAGCCGGACGGGAGACAAACACAGAAGGTCCCTAATTCTTCATTAGTTCTCAACCAATTGGTAATACTCAGTTTCGCACAATTAATGATAAGACTGAGGGGTTCCCATATTGGCGGTGCCCGCAAAAATTCTTTTGCAGAGAATTCAGGGCCGAGAGCAAACAAAACAAAGCAAAACAATACAGAGTGTAGTTTAGAACGGTGGACGAGGATGAACAGACGAGCAAAACACGGCCTTCGGGCCAAGAAGACAAGAATAGTGGGTAACGCTTAGAAGATACCCTAAAGGACAGAGGGTGGAGAGACAGAGAATTTGCGACTGGTCAGTTACGGGACCAGTGTGAAAAAGGGGGAAAGCTGGCCGCGGGTCACGTGACAGCAGTAGGTAGAGGAGAAAGACAGCAAGAGAGAAGGAGAAAGGTCGACAAAGAGAATAAAGGGAAAGGATGAAGGGAGAAAAAAGTGAAAGGCTAGGAATACAAAAGGGAGAGAGAGACAAAAGAAGAAAGTAGAAAGGCTAGAATTGCAGTGAGAGGTGAGAAAAGGAGAAATTGGAAAGGCTAGAATTGAAGTGAGGGGATGAGAGAAAGAAAAGGGGAAATAATGAAGGCAAGGTCGATAACTGATGAAGAATTAGGGACCGTCTGTGTTTGTCTCCCATCCGGCTGTACACTCAGTATACGTTATG
>NC_068986.1:69412918-69413386 GCF_001194135.2 Octopus bimaculoides | reverse complement strand
TGTGTGTGTGTGTGTGTGTGTGTGTGTGTGTGTGTATACTCACACATCTACGCACATACTATCACACTTACAATATCGATACTTAAACATATTTGAAGTAAAATATATTACTGAAACATTAAAATATATAAGTAAATATATTGAATTTCGTTATAACTTTTATATGCTTTATTTAATTCATAAGTTTTTACTAAAAATACTTGTGGCGAAATTTAGATCGTGAAGCTCATATGCCACTCTACAAAAAGATATGTATGTATATAGGTATCTGCATACATATATGCATACAAACTTATATTGGTATGTACATAAACAACATGCACCAAGTAGAAAGGCGTAAATATGGCGACATACACAATTACTTGGCCATATATATACTGAGGACTATCTTCGGTCTGCTTGTCTTCTGCACTTGTACAATGTGTGTATGTGTTTGTATATATATATATATATATATATATATATATA
>NC_068986.1:69406827-69410509 GCF_001194135.2 Octopus bimaculoides | reverse complement strand
AAAACTGTACAAATCCAAATATATGGTACCCTAGGCATAACACCTACATGAACTTCTAACTTGTTGTCTCTTGAGGTCTCTGGGTGAGACTTGGATCCAACTTGTACAAATGCAAGACAAAAATCAAACATAAAATAATAATAATAATAATAATAATAATAATAATAATAATAATAATAATAATAATAGCAACAAGTAGAAGAAGAAGAGGAAGAGAAAGAAGAAGAAGAAGAAGAAGAAGAAGAAGAAGAAGAAGAAGAAGAAGAAGAAGAAGAAAAATGATGATGATGATGGTAATAATAATAATAATAATAATAATAATAATAATAATAATACATTATACTAATAATAGTTTCTCAATATTAAGAAAACAGATATTCTTAGATATTGCAACTATTGATTTTACCTTGCATTTACATCAACTTTCTCACATGGCTTGTTCTCTCTCTCTCTCCCTCATGCACACACATACACATACACACTGCTCCTTATTTCCACTTTGTGTGTGCATGCGTGTCTGTGTATATGTATACGTACAAGCACAGTCAAACGTACACACATGTATATGTGTGAGTATTGTATGTGTGTAAGTGTACAGTTTTCTTACTCTGTGTAGTATACAATGGTGAAACGTGCGTAGGGAGCAAGTCATATACGCTGTATCTTGTGTTTATCATACTTTGTCGAAGACACACACACACATGCACTCACGCGCACACACACATACACACACATCTATACGTTTGTATGAGTGTGTAGGTGCACGTGTGTAGAAATATAAATGTGTATACACATGTATATGATATATATATATACGTATATCTATATATGAGTGTGTGTATGTATATATATATGTGTGTATATATGTGTGTGTATTTATTCACATTTTTATCATATGTAATTATATATTTAAATCCAAACTTGCCGGGCGATTATCTGGTATTGTATCGGATTAACTGCAGATAGAAATGCTTAGATTTTAGCACATATTAAAAAACTATTTGAATATTGAATTAAAATTCCCGTGGATTTTCTCCAAAGACGAATTGCATCAAAATTTTCTTCATCCCTTGTTCAATCCGAAACCACATTCTTTGTTTTTCTCTGCAGCGTTTTCCTCATGAGCTGGCCGTCAGGGTTTCAAATCCCGCAGTATCAACATAAAGCTGACCATGTGAAAAGACAGATCCTCCAGACTCGAACGTGTCATACACTTTTAGTGTTGACAGAGTCGGCTGCTGTTTCTATAAGGTTTAGCCACCATGCGGTGGTCTCCCTTGTTGGCTCATTCATAAATGTAAACAATTATAAGTCAATGTGGTGTGATTTGAAGGAAATTTGGTTACTATTTCTCCCAGTTCGAAATACCCTGTTGAGGCTACCATATATTTTTAATCCCACTGGTACCTCACTTGTTGATATTTTTTGTAATGCTTACTCAATAGATGAAACATTGAAGCATTGTATGATATATAAACCGTCAGTTTATTTAAAACTGAAAATGTTTGTTCATTAAAATGTATTGTGGGAAACTGTACAAAGACTGGATAAAGCTCTTGAACAGAAAGTTGGTTTCTGTTTTACATTATTGACCATTGGTACACTAGTTCCAAATTACATTTTCAAGTTGTAATGACTCGAACTGAAGGTCATTTGCTCTGCATCATCCAACGTTATACGTGAACAGATGGAATTCACAAAGACATCGGGAGACCAATTGTTCTATACACAACAATGTAAAGTACAGGCCGTACAATTCTTCGCTCGTTTTAAAGCCTTTTTAGCAGCGGAGTATTTTAATATTTTATTGCGTCGCTAAAGCTTTGTTTTTAAAGCAATTAATTTGTCTGTAACTGTGACGAAATTGCATACTGGTAGCAAGTGTATTCAACCAGGGAAAAAGACATCGGACAAATAAACCATTTTCACACACCAATCATTCTCCCCACAATTAATATGTAAAATCATTTCCATTTCCATTTCTGTTCGGTAAATTCTTTTAATTCATTCTTCATTTCTGCAACCTGATATAAACATTTCTGTTTAACTAGGAGAGCCACTGTCCCTCTAAGTTCATATTAAACAGATGCCTACATGTTTAAAATGCATAGTTTGATTTAGATCCGACTTCAAATATGTCACAGGGGTTTTTGTGAATAATGTACCTTTGTGCCAAACGATTCGAGCCCACATCCTATATGTATCTTTTTTTTTATTTTTGAAGAATGTTGCCAAGCCTCTTGCATGCCGTACCATATGTGGTACACTATCCGTAAAACTTCAAAATAAGAACACTCTGGAATCTTAATTTCTCATTCTCAATGTTTCGTAGATATTTTGTTCTTGGGTTTATATTCTTTGAGTTCCTTACAGAACAGAAACTGTGATTATTATATCTTCATTGTGATTGAATCTGATGGAGACAAGTAATTGTGTTCTTTCTCTAATGTCTGTCCATTCATCAAGTTGAATAGCAAATTTAGAATTCTTCGTATTTTCGGAAACTCACATTACAATATCAGCCGACATATCAATTATTCTTCTGAGAAGGAATTGTGTTTCCAGACAAAGGAATCGTCATAACTTTTCACTTATAGTTGTCGTCGTAGTCATCATCATAATCATCACCATCATCATCATCACCACCACCACCAAAACCACCACCACCACCACCACCATCATTATCATCACCACCACCGCCATCATCACTACCACCGCCACCATCACCACCACCACCATCACCGCCCTCGTCACTACCACCACCACCACCACCACCATCACCACTACCACCACCACCACCACCGCCGCCGTCGTCGCCGTCGTCGTCGCCGTCGTCGTCGCCGTCGTCGTCGCCGTCGTCGTCGTCATCATGATCATCATCAACATCATCATCATCATCATCAACAACATCATCATCATCATCATTATCAAGCTGTCATAATCGATCTACTGCGAGGCGCTGCATCAATTTTTCGTAAATGTGTATCTTATGATGTATTGTCTGTCTGTCTGTTGAGCTGAGCAAAGAATTCGGTCTCTTTAATATCATAAAACTCTTCATCTTATCTGAAACTATCGTTCATTTCCCGAAATGTAATCATTACCATTTCTACTGGTCCAAACGTCAGTCCAAATTATTGAACATCCTTGTTCGCAAGATATTATTGATTCGTACAGATGTCCTTTCATCTTGCTTCAGACCATATTGGAAATGGAAACCTTCTCATCATAGTTCAAAGACAAGAGTCGAAATAGTGTAACTCAGCATTATAGCATAATGTATAATTAAACGATTTTTTCTCAGCACAGTGTTCTAAAAGCAATCATAGATCCCAATACGGATTCGGATCATGAACCGCCATTGCTTGATGTTTTTTTTTCTCACTTTAGAAAGATATCAATCCATAATCTGCAATTAATAAACATAAAAAATAAATAAATAGACTAGATTTCAAACTGATTCTAACCGACGATTTTTGTCATCTCCTCGAACTGTACCAATGTTACGTGAAACGCCATTTGCAAACAACTTCTTTTCCTCCGTATGTATATATGTAGGTATTCATGTACTTATTTATATATGTATTTATAGAAAGATGGATATCTATCTATCTATCTATCTATCTATCTATCTATCTATCTATCTATCTCTCTCTCTCTCTCTCTCTCTCTCTCTATATAT
>NC_068986.1:69405383-69406746 GCF_001194135.2 Octopus bimaculoides | reverse complement strand
TATATATATATGTCTAGCTAGTATCTGCTTATCACAATAAACATGGTGTCGAACATTTTTTAGGGTGAAAGTATTGAAGAAGTTGCGTTAGTTTGGACAACTATATTAATAACATTCAGTTCCATTGTCTATATAGAGCGCTCTTTTCATTTCCGACTTCCCACAGAAACCGCCGATACTACTATATGCGTGTATCTGTGTGTGGTGCGCACGCGCGTGTAAACTGTATATTTGTATGTATTTGTTCAGGTCAGCTTCTATTGAGACACATTTCCTTCGTTAAATCATTCAGTTGTCCACGCTCCATGACAGCGATTTCGGCACCTTCCTAAACTGTCGCATCCCCAAGCGTACGAACGTGTATCAATGAATAAATGATTGTATATATGTATTATTGCATTTTTGCTGTCTGAATATTATTGTAAAAACACAGATTATATAGGTGTTAAATGTGTCTGAATTCCTTAGTAATGTATTTCGGTTAATATTTATTAGAATTAGATCAGAAGCAAAATTCTAAACACTCATATTCTAAGAACTCGCAGCTGGACTCTAAATTATCACTAACAACCGATAATTAGTCTATAAACACTCAGTAATTAAGCCATAATTGTAATTTTCATAACATCAATATCAATTTGGTCTGCAAATTGTGAAAACACCGCACAAGATAATTCCACGACTGTGGTTTCTCTATCGAACAAAAGAGACAAACCATTTTCGTCTCGTTTCATTTCTGTTTTTGCAATTGTATTTATGCGCTGTTCTTCTCCTTTGATATATCGTGATATAATCTGTGTGGTTATTAGGACTGGTAGAAATCTCTATCGTTTAATGATGACCATGCATCTACACATGTATGCGCAGGCTTGTGCAGGAATTTCTTGAGGAAAATTTACTGTTTTCCGTACATGCAATTCCCTACTCTCACCACTACCCCGAGTTATGCCGCAGCATGATTTCAATGAACACTGAAATAGTAGTATACACGGCTACCAACGTCTAATAATTTAGGAATTTTGTTTGATTTTGTGTAAGAAAACAATTAAAAACATTGTTAAATTAAATACGCAGTTAGTTTATCTTTGTTTAACCGACAAGAGATTCTCCCCCCTGTTATATCAAATACCCACAAGAGGCAATCACGCACACACACACACACACACACACATATATATACATATATACGACGGGCTTCTTTCAGTTTCCGCCTATCAAATCCACTGACAAGGCTTTGGTCGTCCCGAGGCTATAGTAGAAGACACTTGCCCAAGGTGCCACGCAATAGGACTGAACCCGGAACCATGTGGTTGGTAAGCAAGCTACTTACCACACAGCCACTCCTGCGCCTATATATATATAT
>NC_068986.1:69400985-69405164 GCF_001194135.2 Octopus bimaculoides | reverse complement strand
CACACACACACACACATATATATACATATATGAAATTTGGACTCAGAACGTAAAGACAGACGAAATACCTATTTCTTTACTGCCCACAAGGGGCTACACAAAGAGGGGACAAACAAGGACAGACAAACGGATTAAGTTGAATATATCGACCCCAGTACATAACTGGTACTTAATTTATCGACCCCGAAAGGATGAAAGGCAAAGTCGACCTCGGCGGAATTTGAACTCAGAACGCAGTGGCAGACGAAATACCGCTAAGCATTACGCCCGGCATGCTAACGTTTCTGCCAGATCACCGCCTTAAATATATGTATATTCCAAAAGATCATTTCTAACATAGGTAACATTAGTGATAGAAAAATGAAGCGTTGGTCGCAATGGACGTAGCTGAGTCTCAATGAAGAACAAATTTAAACGACCCTACCATTTTATTTTCTCATGCAAAAACAGCTTTAAATACCAGTTGAAACGAAAATGAAATTAATGGACAAAACTCAAAGCACAATCTGTTATAATTACATTGAAGAGCTCAAGCAGAGACGAAAATGTTAATTTAAAGGACAACAGCAGTTTCAACGGTTACGAGAGGATTATCAATGACAGCTGCAATAACAACAGTTAAACGAAACAATGAAGATAGCCTTTTGTAGTCGAACGACCTTCCAAAAATAGCAGCCAAATCTCCCTTATATCACATCATAGATGATTTAAGTCTATTAACTGCATTTATTTAATACTTTCGTCACACTATTTTTGACCTGGTCATTGAAATGGTCTCAGTGTGACTCCAGTTTATTGACCACATTTAAGCACCTAGATAGCTAAAATTATGTACAGGAGTTCAGTTTTGTCTTCAAAGAGAAGACCTATTCTGTTTGTTTTCCTACATTTATTTTCGGCAAACACTACTCTTCAACATATGACCAGGATGCAGTCTGCAGTGACAAAGATTCAGTTTGTGAGACGAAAATTTTGGTACCCAAATAATATAGTTTAAGTATAGTTAATAGTCTCTGTGTGTTTTCGAATGGCTAATATATGCTTGTCTAAGGTGGTAAGTTGGCAGTGTCGTTAACACGCCGGACAAAATGCTTAGCGGCGTTTCGTCCTTCTTTAAGTTCTGAGTTCAAATTCCTCCGATGTTTACTTTGCTATTCATTGTTTCAGGGTCGATAAAATAAGTATCAGTTAAACACTGGGGTCGACGCAATCGAATTTTCCCTTCACCCGAAATTGCTGGTCTTGTGCCAAAATTTGTAATCAATATTATGTGTCTTCTTCGCTGTAATTGTTTTAGTGTCAACACACTCTCAACTCTAATCACTTGCCAGGCAAATATCTTCAGAATAATAAGAATTATTCCAATATGATAAGAATAAACAAATAAAATATAGTTTCTCTCTAAACGTATTATGTATTGAATATCTCAAAATTACTTTCAATGTCTAATGAATTGGTTTCATTGTCTCAGATTAATTGTTTTTGGCTTTTTTTATTTTTTGTTACTAAGATTATATTTTTCGGATAATTAACCTTATCTTCAGAGAAAGTGGGTATCACAGAACATAGATTAGGCTTTATAGAACAGAAATCATAAATTCTATTTGTTGTTTGGTCAACCGGTTTGGGGGCGGTGAACTGCTAGGCGTCTGGACTTGTTGAATTCTTTATTAATAAGATTATAAATACAGAATATTAACTTCGTTATTTAGAGATGAACATTTTTTCTTTTCTGTATTTACATCTAAATTGTGTTTCTATCTGTTTGATCTCTGATGGTCATCAGGATTTATGAGTAATAAATCAATCAGTAAGAACGCCTGCGCAAATATTATTTCAGCATGGCTACCATTAGAGAAAGGTTAAAATATAAATAGCTCCAAAGAACTGTACGTGCGTCAATGGCTTATTTTTAAAAAGTGGGTTCTAAAAAACTCTGAACTTCTCGATACAAGGTGTCTTTTAATGAAATTCAAAATATATTTTATAGGGGATTGGCATTTTTATGTAATTTATTCATAGATTTTTACTTCAGTGCAGCGAGATTGCAGAATTATTAATGAATTGGACATGTTTACCGATCGAAATGAAGAGTAGAAGCAGCTGTTGGAATGGTGTTGTTGCGGTGTGTTTATTATAATATCAAAAATATATTTATATTACTGAGGCATTTGATACCTAACATTTTTAATATATATATATGTGTGGGGGGGGGTAGAACTTAAGACATCCTGTCTGTCTGTCGTGGGATGTTCTTGAAGCCGAAGATTTTAAACTTACGGAGACAATATTTACATATCGCTTACATTCTGAGTTCAAATTCCGCCGAGGTCGATTTTGCCCTGCAGAAGGAATATTTCAGTACGTACTGAGTTGAAATTCT
This sequence comes from Octopus bimaculoides, assembly GCF_001194135.2. Lineage (NCBI taxonomy): Eukaryota > Metazoa > Mollusca > Cephalopoda > Octopoda > Octopodidae > Octopus > Octopus bimaculoides. Next base: position 69,402,781 of record NC_068986.1, on the reverse strand, counting down.
TTGTTTTATGTTGCTTATGAGAAAATCCGATAAGTTCCAAGACTGAAAGGTTTAGTAAATTTGTAATTGCTTGAGGCTAAATAGTAGACCTTGCCTTTCATCCTTTCGAGATCGATAAAATAAGTACCAGTTGAGCACTGAGGTCTTCGTACTCAATTCACTTCCTCCCTAAAATTTTTGGCTTTGTACGAATTTTTTAGACCAATTTCGTAGGCTCATTCCATCAGGCTCACCAATTCCTCACTCTTTTCTGGTTTACACACACACACAAACACACACACACACACACACACACACACACACACACACACAAACTCACACAAATGCACACATGCACACACATATACTCAAATACCCATATACATGAATACACTGTTATACATGTCACACGCCACAAAGAGACAAAACGAGAAAGAATGACGAACACATATTTCTGTGAAAAAAAAATATATATCTGACAACCTTCTTGACGTGTACAGCTGAAACGAAAAAAAAAATAATAATAAATAAATAACGACTTGCTGAAATTCCCCTCACCTCACGCCACTAAATTGCAACAGCAAAATTATGCATACAACAACCCATATATCCAAATAACAAAGAAAAAAAGATAGTAAATATAAAGTAAAATAAAATTCTGTGACAAATCCTAAATTTTGAATCACGTGTCAAAGTTACAATATATTGTTATAACTAGAACAATGGCCGACAACATTACAAATCTCTTGACAGCGACACAGATTTTCGTTCGTTACTGGGTTTCTGGTTTTTATTATTATTATCATCATCATTATTATTATTATTATTATTATTATTATTATTATTATTATTATTATTATTATTATTATCTTTTTTTTTTTTTGCTCCTTGCATTTTTTTTCTTTTTTACATTAAAGAGTTTGGAAATTTGATGGAGTTCTGAGTCACTGTGAATTGGTAAACGCATCATTCATGTACTACCTTATGAATAAAGTGTTGTTGTTTAATGTAAATGTGTAGTTTTTTTTTAATTTTTGTTTCGTGACGTTCTCCTATGGTTTTTGTACTTTTGTGTGTGTGTGTGTGTGTGTGTGTGTGTGTGTGTGTGTGTGTGCTTGTGTGCGACTCTGCGCGTGGAATTGAGATTTTGTATGTGATTAGTGAATATTAGTTTCGTTTTATGTATTAGTATATCATCATTGTTGGTATTTCATGTGTGTATATATATTTGTTCTTGGTGTTTCATGAATAAACACAACTGATACTACTGCTGCAGTTTCGTCTATGTATATACCTGTTGGTGGTGATTTCCTCCGTGTGCATATATTTGCAGCTGTTGTAAGTTTTGATTCATAGATTTGTGTATAGTGGTCGTTATATGTGTGTATTAGATAATGTTTATTTTTTCCCCCTTACAGTTGTTATATATATGCAATTTATCGAGTGAGGGAGCAATGCATGCCATCAATGTGGCACTGGGGTAAAATATACGAAGCCCGGTTTAACCATCATGACTACCCATCTGATAAGGGTACACCAGTTACATGCATCACGACCATGTGTACGTGAGATGGTGATCTCATATCAACACAAACAGCGCTTGACCTTGCATGTGGGGCCCAGTTACAATTTTCTTCATGTTGAGTAGCCCATCCCACTCAAAGGAAGCTTCCTTGACGATATATGCATCATCAAGGATGAAAAATTTCTCGCGAGACTATTTTCGCAGCGAAATTTCTCATGTCCAAGTGTACTAAGACATGCTTAATATAACTCTACACGTATATATATATATGAGTGTATATATATATATATAT
>NC_068986.1:69392401-69399504 GCF_001194135.2 Octopus bimaculoides | reverse complement strand
TTTTGTTGCGCTTTTGTTTTTTCGAATAAACAATAAAGACAATATTTGAAGTTTCGTTGTACCTTAAAACCTTAAAAAACAAAAAATGACGAAGAGGCAACTTTACACAATATGGCTTCTTACGTTTCAAATTACCACAAAGCGCAACTCAGCTTACTTCCAAATGATTGCGACATACATATACAAAAAACTGCTAAGTTTAAAGAAAAGAAAGGAAAAATTCCCTTATGACCATTGCTTATTATTGTTGCTGTTATGTTGTCATTATTATTGCTATAGTTATTATTATTATTATTATTATTATTATTATTATTATTGCCCAGCAAATATTCCGTTATTAGCTTTCAGTTGGGAAAATTGCGGTAATTTATTCACTGTTATACCAACTTAACGAACATTGACGATTTTCTTTTTTCTCTCGCTTGCAGCGAACCGGAGCATCAAAGCATGAAATTAAAAGAAAATACACTAAATATATAAAGAAACCGAAATATGTAATTAAGAATAATAATATTAACTGCAGTAGCAGCAGCCACAGCAGCAACAGTAACAACAGCAGCAACAACAGCCGTAATAGTAGTACTAGCAGCAGCAGCAGCAGCAGCAGCAGCAGTAGTAGTAGTAGTAGTAGTAGTCAAGTAATTAAGGGAAAGATAAAATGGTCGAACCTAATTAGGAAAACAATGTGAAGTTGCTAGAGGCGAACCAGGTTGGAAATATGTCTCCCTTGCTATTTTACGCTCATTTCGTTATCAAAATTATTATTATTATTATTATTATTATTATTATTATTATTATTATTATTATTATTATCATCATCATTATTATTATTATTATTATTATTATTATTATTATTATTATTATTATTATTATTATTATTATTTTCATTTTTAACATCATTATTATTATTATTCGTAAGGGGGAACAGTTAGCACGCCGGGCGAAATGCTTAGCGGCATTTCGTCCGTTCTCACGTCCTGAATTCTAATTTCGCCAAGTCGACTTTGCATTTCATCCCTTGGGGGTCGATAAATTAAGCATCAATGAAACCCTGCAGTCGATGTAATAGACAACTCCCCTTCCCACAAATTTCAGACCTTGTGCCTTTAGTAGAAAGGATTATTATTATTATTGAGTGATAGATTACACATGCCATCAAAGTGACACTCGGTTACAAATATACAAAGCCCAGTATACCCATCATGACTACCCGTCTAATAAGAGTGCACCAGGCACATGCATCACAACCACGTGTGTGACATGGTGATCTCATATCAAGATAAACAGCGCATGGCCTTGCAGGTGGGGGTCCAGTTAGAATTTTATTCAGGTCCAGTAGCCCTTCCTGCTGAAACGATCCCTAACTACACCAATCGCCATTGTTTAACTGGTACTTATTTAATAAAGGCCAGCAATTTTCAGGGATGGGGTCAGGTGGATTTCATCGGCCTCCCACCCCTTCATTGTTCAACTGACACTTATTTTATAAATAAAGGCCAGTAGATTTGACGGAGGGGTTAAGTTGATTTCATCGACCCCCACCTGCCATTTCTCACAACTGGTATTTATTTTATAAATAAGGGTCAGTAAATTTGAGAGACCGGGGTTAAATGGATTTCATCAATCTCCATTGTTCAACTGGTACTTATTTCATTGACTCCGAAAGGATGAAAGGCAAAGTCGATCACGGCGGAATTTGAACCTAAAACCGAAAAATGGACGTATTGCCGCTAAGCATTTTCCCCAGTGTTTTAACGATTCAGTCAGCTCAGCGCCTTGGGGACCTTACTAATGTTAAAGTCGAAATTCAATTAGTGTCAAAAGGAGCAACCTTATTCTTTTTATAGCAACTATATTATTAGCATATATTCGCTCCTAGAAAGTTAATTGGTCTCTAATTATATATTACTGTTAATTGCTGTATTTGATGACGAAATGTTAAGGCGAAGTTTTATAATGGTGGCTTTGCATGCATTATTATGCAGTGAATGATTACATACGCCGTGTATGTTGTTTATTGTAAAGTGTTAGATGACGAATTCCTAAAATAGAAAGCCTTTGTGGAAGAAATTCAAAAAGATTGTGTATGAAACAGCAAATTAATCTTGTTTAATGTTGGTCCAAGGCCAACAATTTTAAGGGGAGGGGACAAGTCGATTACACTGACCACAGTACCTAGCTGGTACGTATTTTATCGACCGCGGAACAATGAAGGCTAAAGCTGACCTTAGCGGAATTTGAATTTAGAGTCGGAAGAAATACTGTAGTGTGTTTTTTCATCGCGCTACCAATACTGGCAGCTCGCTGCCTCAGACAAGATAGAATTAAAAGAAGGCAAACTAGTATTGGTTTCAAATTTTGCCACAAGGCCAGCAATTTCGGAGGAGGGAGTAAGTCGATTACATTGACCCCAGTACTCAGTATCGACTCCAAATAATCAAAAGCAAAGTCGTTTCACTGCGGCCATACTGGACTTATTCTTTGTAAGCCTAGTAGTTATTCTGTCGGTCTCTTTTGCCGAACCGCTAAGTTACGGGGACGTAAACACACCAGCATCGGTTGTCAAGCGATGTTGGGACGACAAACACAGCCACACAAACATATACACACACATACATACATACATACATACATACATACATATATATATATATATATATATACATATATATACGACAGGCTTCTTTCAGTTTCTGTCTACCAAATCCATTCACAAGGCATTGGTCGGCTCGAGGTTATAGTAGAAGACACTTGCCCAAGGTGCCATGCAGTGGGAATGAACCCGGAGCCATGTGGTTGGTAAGCAAGCTACTCTCCACACAGCCGCTTCTGCGCCTAAGAGAGAAATGAATCTGCATATTAAAGTTATCTCCCTGTCTTTCTCATTGGAGTTGGTTATAATGGTGAATAGCATTGTTCGAATTATAACTGATTTTATTAAAAACCTTCCAGTAACAAACCCTTCAAGGATTTTGTTATCTCACTATGAACATTTGCTATATTACTTAGTGATGAGACGGTTATCTCATTTTATAGAAAAGTTCTTCAGCTCTCCAGCTTTGCAGCGATTTTAGTTATTAAGAAGTAAAGTAGAAATCGCTTTATATGGAAAAAAAGAAATATTGTACAGTTCAAGATTAATAGATTCTTGTGGTTGCTTCAATTAGCTTATCATCTCGATATTTTGTTCGGATTGAATTACTTAAGTATCTCTCTACAAGGTTGTGATCAAACAATTATTGACTTAATGGAGAAAATAAATGCGCTTAAGAATAAGCTCAAATATATCTATAGAATGAAGGTGGAGCAATGGAAATCTACAACTTTTACCCGTATTCAATCATCTGAAAGATTGCAGAAATAATTTCAGTGACGTACAGGATATTATCTTTAGGTATCTCGCAATATTGAGCGAAGGTTTCAATCAGTGTATTCCAATAGAAGATGCTGAGAGATACAACAAGGCACAAACTTCATTTAGTAGTGACGTTAAGGATCTAGCATGACGGGATTGGTAGCATTAATAAATTCCAAGAACAGTTTATTGAAAGTTTAAAATGATGTGACAGTTATAACTTCAATAAAAATGTCGATTCTATCGAGAACTACAGATACATTTTGGTCGAATGTTAGGAAGGAGTTTTCCAGTTGCTTCTTATACCATATTTGTATGAATGCTTAAAAGAATTTCCAGGTTTAGTAAACACAAAATCTAAACTAAGTAACCAATTGCAACCGCAGTTTGACTTAAAATGTAGCTTATCTTAATTAAATACCTCGACTGTTTCTCAGGAAATTGTTTAAATATGACAGTTTCATGTAAGTAAAGAGATTAGTAAAAGATTTGCTGTAAATCAGTAAATTTACTGCAAAATGGCAAACAGCTGACATGTAAATACAGAACAGGCATATAAACTAAGGCCTATTAAATAATAAACTCAGACATTTTTTAGATTATATTATTGATAAAGGCAGAGAGCTAGCAGAGTCCTTAGCGCGTTCGGAAAACGCTTAGCAGCGTTTCTTCTGACTCCTTAGATTCTAAGTTCAAAACACCACCGAGGTCGATTTTGCCTTTCATGCTGTCAGGGTCGATAAAGTAAGTACCAGTTGAACAGTGGTGTCGTTATAATCGACTCGGCACCTTCCGCCAAATTTCAGCTCTTGTATTTCTATTAAAAAGATTTATTACTAAACGTGGCGAAGGGCAGACTCGTTTGCGCCTCAGGAAAATATTTATCGGTATTTCTTCCAACACTTAGGGTTCGAATTCCAAATATCGCTGAAATCAACTTTGATTTTCATTCTTTCAGGGTCGATAAAATAAGTACTAGTTTCTCCCTTCCCGAAAATTTCAAACTTTGTGACTATAGTAGAAAGCATATTATTACTAAATCTTGATGTAAAATAATAATTATATATTATTCAAAACTTCCATACTATCTTTTCGTGATAACGAACGTAATTTAATTGTGATATGTGTAGGTATTAAATGACAAGAGATAGGCCATGCTACTACGATTATGTCTACGAGACATAAATAATGTCCTTTAGAATTATCGGCATCGGTTTTCGTAAGATAAATGGCAACGAAAAATAAATTTAGTAAATCGCATTAATTGCAAAATTAATTGGCTATTCTCAGTCGCAGATACAGTTTGCAAGCTTATAAATTTATTTTCAATATTTGTTAGAGTTACGTGGAAAATTAAACAAAATAATAAAACTACCGGCCATTTTCTTATACAAAATCGACTTTCATTCTTTAATTAAATATCAAATTACACCTCATTATATTTACTCCTACCAAAAGAAACAAAACTCGGTTGTGAAAGGGATAAATAAAATGTATTATTTTTTGTTTTTTCTTTATATTTATAGTTCTTTCAAAGTAATTAAAGCAGCATCTTTTTTATAATAAATATTTGATTCTATCTTTTTGCCGGGTCATTTGCTCAATTAATATTTTTTTGGTTTTATACATTTTTGTCTTTATACATATGAGATCATTTCTGCTAATACGTATGGTATGTTAGTATATATACAAATGCACATACACACACACACTCACACACACAAACTCTCTCTCTCTCTCTCTCTCTCTCTCTCTCTCTCTCTCTCTCTCTCTCTCTCTCTCTCTCTCTCTCTCTCTCTTTCCCTCTCTCACTTTTTCACCCTATCTCTCTTTCACACACACACACATACCCTCATACAAACACTCTCACACGCACATATATACACATATGAAGACAAACAAACAACCAGACAGACAGACGTACATACATACATACATACAGACAGACAGACAGATAGAGAGATAGATAGATAGATAGATAGATAGATAGATAGATAGATAGATAGATAGATAGATAGATAGATAGATATATAGATAGATAGATAAATAGATAAACACGGTGGTTATGAATTCGTTTTACAGCTTTCATCATAGCCACCGGTTGGTACAAGCTTATGTGTGAAGTTGGGTAGAATGATGGAAACTGCGTAAAAATTCTTTGAATGGACGGATCATACCCGTAATTCAAAGTTATAGGCTTCTCATACTCTGTGTCGCGCAGATTAAACGTCAGAAAATTGCGTTAATTATATATATATATATATATGTGTGTGTGTGTGTGTGTGTGTGTGTGAAGGAATACAAAAAATGGGACAAGAACGCAAAACATTCAGACAGTTAGATGATACAAAAAGGGACAACAAAACATCCAAAGAGATGATACCAAAGAGGCACAAGAAGAAACAAGGACGGGTCATTCGTAGTTTTCTTTCCTCAGTCGAGTTCTAGATTATCTTTCCAATTTTGGCTGGTTATACTCGAGATTGCTCCAATCTTGCCAGCCTCAAGAAAAATCTGAGCTAAGAGCACAAGATTCCTTGGAAGAAAGCAGCGAATGTATACGAGAACAAGGACGAAATAAAAACGGAGAAATGGTACACAGATACAAATACAAATAACAGGACATAACAACAGGTGTCTTTCGACTAAGGACAAATTAAATTAAGCTGGCGTGTGTGGAAGTGAAGCCTTACGGCAGGGACATAAGGGATGACAGGCATGGGAAGGAATACAGATGTTGCACGGATGGTAGTCGAACCAAGAAAGAAAGGTCAGGCTTGACCATATGTGTGTGTGCGCGCGCGTATATGTGAGACAGTGTGTGCGTGCGTGAGTATATATGTGTGTGTGTGTGTTTCTTTGCGTTTGTTTCCACACTAACCGACAATCTGTTTGTTTATGTCCTCGTAACCTATGAGTTCGATAAAACAAATGGAAAGAAATAAGTATTGCGGTCGATTTGTTCAACAAAGACCGTCAAAGGAGTGCCCCAACATGGCCGCAATCCAATGCCTGAAGCAAGTAAATGAATAATAGACTAAGTAAAGAAACACAGTTACTGGACTTTCAATAGCAACATTTATAAATTAAATTTTAGAAAAGTTTTGGATATTTTCACACTTCCGCTTACAGAGGAAATTTACGGAGTAGCTGTTTGATAGTTTCTTTTCCTGCACACGTATATACAACTTTTGCAGATTACATACTTTAGTAATACATATACACGTGTCCGTAGTGTGTGTGAATATATATGTATGTATGGGCATATATATGCCTGTGTATCCGTGTGTTTGCATGTGAATGTGTAAGGAGAGAGCATGTAGGCATATATAAATAAATGTATTATTGATCCGTGATAGATTATAATCATCGATGCACAACTTGGCAAGACTTCTTCCTAGACGTTCAAGTTGTCATATCTGTTATTATTCTGTTATCCAAATATCTGACCCTGGAATAACACATATACATACATACATACATACATACATACATAGAAGTAGGTAGGTAGGTAGGTTGGTTGGTAAGTAGGTTGGTAGGTAGATAGATACATAGATAGTTAGATATATACATAATCACATATATATATATATGTATACACATATATATATTTAGATTTACACAGACAAACAGACAGACAGATAGATAGATGATAGATAGATAGAGAAACGTACATACATATACATAATACATGAATATGTTTATGTACATATATACACATATATGTACATATATATATATATATATA
>NC_068986.1:69390463-69392079 GCF_001194135.2 Octopus bimaculoides | reverse complement strand
AGCCATAAAGATAGATAGATAGATAGATAGATAGATAGATAGATAGATAGATAGATAGATAGATAGATAGATAGATAGATGGTTATGTTTCTTTCCTCCTTGACTTTATCTTCGCTGTTATGCACTATCTCACATCTGCCGAGTTCCCCTTTCGCTTCTTCTCTTCTCTGCGAGAGAGATGCTGGATTTCGGGCAACTACTGGTACCTGAGCATGTAATTTTAATCAAAACCTTGTGATTGAAAGTAGATATATATAACATGTAGACTTTTGTAAGCTGCTTCCCGTAATAAATGAGACATCTTTATTAAACTCCGATTTGTAATTTGCATTCATTTGTATACCAACAAATCGACAATTTACGTTCTTTGCATTCATGCAAAAAATTACACCTATCTATTATTCCATATATCTACCTGTTTGTCTATCTATTTGTCTATTTATCTACCTGTATATATGCCTGCCTAGCTATTCATCTATCAGCCAATCAATTCTATCTACCAATCAATTAATCAATCAATCTTTCTCGCGCTTTCTCTCCCTCTCTCTCCCCTCTCCCTCTCTCTCCACTCTCCCTCTCTCTCCACTCTCCCTCACTCTTCACTCTCCCTTCTCTCTCCCCTCTCCCTCTCTCTCCCATCTCCCTCTCTCTCCCCTCTCCCTCTCTCTCCCCTCTCCCTCTCTATCCCCTTTCCCTCTCTCTCCCCTCTCCCTCTCTCTGCATATGTGTGCGTTTGCGCATGTGTGTGTGATTGTGTGTGTTGTATTTATTATTGTGTAATATGTTCTCCGTTTCTTTGTCTTTGTTGTCGTATACATTCTCTTGCTTTCTTATAAAAAATCTAATGCTCTTAGCTTAGATTTTTGGGGAGCAACCAGATGGACCCATCTCAAGTGTAACTGCTTGAAATGGTCGTGACTTTTGGAACTTGACTGAGGAAAGAAAGCCCGAAACTGTGAGGATATCGAGGACCTTTCTTACAATCCTTACTGTTCCCAATACAGCAGATTTCTCAATCAATGCGACTCTTCTAGTTACATCAATCTCAATGAATGAGCTGTTAAGTATGTTGGTGACGATACCTAGGACACCTGTAACAACTGGGATTACTTTTGTAGAAATGCCGCTAAGCATTCGGAGTTCAAACTTCGCCGAAATCGACTTTGCACTTCATCCTTCTGGAATCGATAAAATAAATACCAGTTGATTCTTGGGGTCGATGTACTTGACTTACCCAGTCCTTGTGCCAAAATTTGAAGCCACCACCACCACCACCATCATCATCATCATCATCATCATCATCATTATTATTGGGTTTAGTATTTTGGCTCAAGGCCAGCACTGTCTGGGTCAGTCGACTACATCGAACCCAGAGTTCCTCCAGTTCCTACTTATTTTAATGACCGCGAAAGGAAGAAAGGCAAGGTCGACCTCGGCGGAATTTCAACTGGGAACCTGAAGACGGACGAGGTGCCTCCAAGAATCTTGTGTGACGAGGAAACCAGGAAACGGTTGGCGGCATTTTCTTCGTCTTTACGTTCTCCGATGAAATTCCATTGCGTTTGACTTTGCTTTTCATTTTTTCCCGGTGGGGATCAATGGTATTCTCCCCCCCA
>NC_068986.1:69384018-69386025 GCF_001194135.2 Octopus bimaculoides | reverse complement strand
AAGAAGAAGAAGAAGAAGAAGAAGAAGAAGAAGAAGAAGAAGAAGAAGAAGAAGAAGAAGAAGAAGAAGAAGAAGAAGAAGAAGAATGCGGGAGTAGTATGATAGTATTAGGATGTTAAATGGATGTTTAATGGATGTTTAATGGATGTTTAATGGATGTTAGTACTAGGATGTTAAGTGCCCTGAAAGTGACTTGTTGTGGATGGTAGTAGTGATTGAATTCTTGAGATATCTCTTTTCAATGAATTGTTTTTTTAATATTTGCGTGGGTGTTATTCTAAGCAGCAGTAGTAGTAAAGTAAGGAAGGAGGTGGCGGAGAAGAAGAAGAAGAAGAAGAAGAAGAAGAAGAAGAAGGAGAAGAAGAAGAAGAAGAAGAAGAAGAAGAAGAAGAAGAAGAAGAAGAAGAAGAAGAAGAAGAAGAAGAAGAAGAAGAAAGCAAACATAATTCACAAAGAATAGGTGCATAATGTCCCAGACATGGAACCAGTGAGAAGTTCAGTTGAAGTTTGTGCAGTAAGTCCGGACTCCTCTTTCTGGAGAAGATCGGATGCTACGCTTTCTGAAGGATCCAAGATCGATAAGACATCTGGTAAAAATATTAGTGAAAATTAGCGCTTGCTCTGGCTATTAAGCTGTCATGATTCTTATTTCTCGCAATACTGGTGCTGATCGTTTCCCTTGTTCACTTTAGGGACGTCTATAGCTCTGCCTTTAGGTTGTAAAATTGCGAATAAGCCACCCATATTTATAATTTTTACTTTAACTGGTTATGAAATCAGCGTATGATTCAATGGAAATCATATAAACTTACAAGGTGAGCTGAGTTTAACTCAAGGCATGGTGAGAGCCACCGATGAACATTAAGATGCGTGAGGCGAAATCACCAATGATCTGGCTATATCTGCTGCCATAGGGAGCTGGCCTTTCTTGTCAATCATTAAGACAGTGCATTCTATGGCTATTGAGTTGTTTTGACTATTATTCATAGCAATACTGGCGCTCATTAGTGCACTTTATCACTTTGGGGACGTTTATATTTCTACCTTTAAGTTGTAAATTGCGAATAAACTACTCATAAAATGTGTGTGTGTGTGTGTGTGTGTGTCTGTGTGTGTGTGTGTGTGTGTGCGCGTGTGTGTATAGAAACAAGTTTAAAATATTGGTCTATACATATAACTCCTTTATTAGAGCAAATTTAGCTTACAGCTGTTTCCAGTAGTCATTCTAGGTACATCATCGATAAGTGTATTCAACTGGTCTATTGATCAATTGAAGTAAATTGACCGACCTCAGAAAATCAATGCTAGTTTCGTCAGAGTCATTTCTGGAAGTAACAAGCTGAGCACTTGAGGAATGTGTGTGTATGTATATGTGCGTGTGTGTGTGTATGTGTGTGTGTGTGTGTGTGTGTGTGTGTGTGTGTGTGTGTTTGTGTGTGTGTGTGTTTGACGTATCCATTTTATAATAATATCGTGTTTGTATGAGAGTGTATCATGACACTGCCTTCATTGGCGAAATTCTATCCACTACATACGCAGAGGAACACGTACAGTAAAAAACCCACAAATTATTGATGTTATTTTACTGTTATTATTCTAGAATATGAACAGCCAATGTTGTTATTGTCGTTGTTGCTGTTGCTGTTGTTGTTGTTGTTGTTTCGCCCAAAGTCAGCCCTGTCCAACCTTGACCATAGAGTATTTTTTGTGTATGTCCAGCACGAGACATTGTTCAAAATGTTCAACCACTTCTTTTAAGATCGCGTACTTTTACCAGATTTCAATGAAGACTTGGGTGCTATTTCTGGTCATTCAATGGACCGAAATAGAGGTTACTGTAAGCTGGTTCTCAAACGCAAGAATCACAAGACTTCGCGCGGTGAATAAGTATAGTAGTAGTAATAGTAGTAGTAGTAGTAGTAGTAGTAGTAGTAGTAGTAGTAGTAGTAGTAGTAGTAGTAGTGATGTTGGTGATGGAGAATGGTGGTTGTGGTTGTGATGCTGATG
>NC_068986.1:69381343-69383548 GCF_001194135.2 Octopus bimaculoides | reverse complement strand
AATGATAATAATAATAATAATAATAATAATAATAATAATAATAATAATAATAATGATAATAATAATAAATAATAATAATAATAATAATAATAATAGTAAGAATAATAGTAAGAATAGTAATAATAATAAAAATAATGGTAATAATAATAATAATAATAATAATAATAATAATAATAATAATAATAATAATAATGATAATAATGATAATGATAATAATAATAATAATAATAATGATAATGATAATAATAATAATAATAATAATAATAATAATAATAATAATAATAATAATAATAATAATAATGATAATAATAATAGTTATAATAATAATTACAAAAATGATGATGATGATGATAATAGTAACAATAATAATAATAATAATAATAATAATAATAATAATAATAATAATAATAATAATAATAATAATAATAAGAGCAGTAACAAGTTTATATAGAATAGATGCTCCTGTAACCAGTGAAACAGCTGCAACACCACTAGCGATAGTAGTAGTAGTAGTAGTAGTAGTAGTAGTAGTAGTAGTAGTAGTAGTAATCCGGCAATGTTGCTTACTTTCGGATGAATTAAGTGTCGGTTTGTGAGGAGACTTATCAATCAGTTAATGTCGGAAAATATTGGAATATCGGAATCATGTTGTTACTGTTGTTGCTGTTGTTGTTTAGCCCTAGGTGGCGTGCGGAGAGACGGTCGCGAGGGAGAGGCGAGGAAGAGTACGTCGTAGTCGTCGTCATGCAGGAAGCGCAAGGCGAAGCCGCGCGGTCCTGGCTGCGTGAGCAAAAGCGTGTAGGCGCACGGCAGCGACGACGGCTAGGCGCAAGCGAGGAAGGAATACCATAAACGAGTAAAATCATAGCCAAAGTCATTCCAATCGTGACCATCCCGTTTATTTAAAGATATTAAGGATTACGCTGTTTAATATGGTGTTTCTTGTTTATCAGTATGCTATGGTGTGATTAGAAGGCTGTTTTGCTGCTATCTCTAGCAGGCCGGATGGTGGCATAAAGGCTCCTACATCGGTTTACATTGCAATATGTTCTGAGTTATAGTAAAGGCGCGTGGCTTAGTGGTTAAGGTGTTTGGCTTATGGTCGAAACGTCATGATTTCTATTCCCGGTGGCGAGTTGTGTCCTTGAGCGAGGCATATTATTTCACGTTTCCCCAGTGCACACAGCTAACAAAAATTAGTTGTACTTCTAATTCAATGGACCAGCCTTCTCACATTCAGTGTCACGTTGTATCTTTCTGAGAACTGCGTTAAGGATACGCATGTCTGTGGATTACTGAGTCACTTTCACGTTAATTTCACGGACTGGGTGTTCCGTTGATTGGATCATTTGGAACACTGCTCGTCGTAATCGACGGCGAACCAAATTTTCTCGGTTGAAGTATATATAGATAGATTGTTTGTTATTCCATTATTTTCTTCGTATTTTTTCCGAAATATTTGGACTGTACACACAATGACTATCAATTAATCAACGTCTACATACTGGGTCTATTTTATTAAAATCTTTGCACTGTGTCTATTTAGTCAGCATCTTTATACTGTCTATACATCATCTATACATCCAGTGAACACAGTGTTTATCAGTTCAGCCAATATCTACACGTTGCTTGACAATCTAAACATCTACAAACTGTGTTTGTCATTCTAGCCTCTAACTGCACACTCTGCAATCCATTCAACATCTACACAGCCTGTTCGGCAATCCAGCCAACTTCAATACACTGTTTGATAACAGAATCAACATATACCCACAGTACTTTGCAATACTGCCAGTACCAGTATTTATACACTGTCATAATCTAGCGAACATCTACACACTGTCTGTCAATCCAGCCCACAGTGTAGATGTTGACCAGATTGTAGACATCTGTGGCTAACATCTACAGTGAAGAATTACATTACAAAGTAAATTCCAGACACTGCCTAGCTATCCACTGAACAATTATACACTGCTTGCCTTTCTGGTCAGCATTTACAACCTGCTTCGATCAATTCAGTTAACATCTATACCCTCTGATCATTTATACAGTGAACAATCAAAAATTATTCATTGTGCTGTATGTCCCAGTTAATACATTTACCTCTCAGTGTTTGTCTGTTTGGTCAAAATTTAAATACAATGCCTATCATTTTGAAAGCTAGCCTTCAATATATATATATATATATATATATATATATATATA
>NC_068986.1:69377567-69381108 GCF_001194135.2 Octopus bimaculoides | reverse complement strand
ATATATATATATATATATATATATAATTACTCAACTCAACTGCAAACTGTATGTATTACAGAATATGTGCATGTATGTGTAATACGCTTAGAGAGAATAAATGAGGTGATGTTATATTGCTGACATCAGAACAAAATCATTAAAAAAAAACTGGTCCAAACAGCACACAAGATAAAGATACAATGGTGCAATATCGGTAGAAAGAGCAGAGAAGATAATCTGCTGCCGAAAATCATCGAACCAACAATATAAAATAAACAACAGATTAATTGGTTTGATGCTCACACACCTAACAACGCTACTGTGTCAATGGTACAAGCTTCCTGCTTTAAAGAAAACGAAATTCAGTTTTCATCAAAATTTCACGCGGTGAACACTTGGTTCTTAATAATGACAGAACTATTTGACTAATTTATTTATTATTTTCATAATTAATTGAAGCAAAAGCATTGTAATTTACAGAACTCGTGGTAACGTACGAGTTACCCACGAAAAAGAATGTCTATTATAGACTCAGTTATAAAATGCAACATTTTACGCATGTCTATCAGAAATATATTTCGTGATTTCAGAGATGAAGTAGCAAATAATTTCAAAACTTTTAAATCGTTTGCTATTTAGACTAAGTGACAACCTTGACAAAACAGGATACGAATGGCGTAAATGACAGGCTGATAAGTGACAACTGCTAAACCGGTAAATAAAAAACGATAGATAAGTGGCAAATTAATCTACATCAAGAATATAATAACAAAGACATTTCCTGAATTTTCGAATAAAACTATATCACCAGAACTTAGATCGTTGCTCTACCGGGATTTTACCGACTAACAATTCGGTTGTAGCCAATCGAAATTCCATAACACGTGGTTTCATTACTGTTGTGTCATGCAAATGTAGTGAAGTTCGTACCAGCAACCACTTCCGTTGGAAGTTTGCCTGCATCATATCACTCGCAAACAATAGACATTAATCATATCATGCATACACATTCTCACGGACACACGCACACTCTCACACGTACACTCTTACACATACATATACAACAATGTATCACAACACATATAATGTTGTATCACATTACACACACAATGCCACGTTATCATACACACGTCACATGTCATCATACAGCACGCATGAACACGCACGTACAGACACACACCAAACACCACGAACCTTACTATATTTCATACACACACCTTACATCAATAGCAAAACTATAACAACATAAACCACACTACAACACACACACACACACACACACACACACACACACACAAAATGCACTCGCACACACGCATAATACCAACACATACAATAATATCACTACAGGCCACATTACATTCCACATACACGCGTCACACCAACACATACACACACATACATACACACAAACACGCGTACAATATCACACCAGTACATACATAGCACCACCTCGCACGGAACATCCGTATGACCGTTCGACCTGCTGGAGAGAGTTGCCACCTCTCCCTCAAATATCCCATTTGATCACAAGGTTTGCTAGGCCAGTATAGAAAGAGAAGCAAACAACAGCAATAACCATACACGTACACACAAAAGACTCAAGAACTGACAGAATAACGGAGAAACGCCAGTCGATTATGCAACAAACCTCTACGGAATGCCATCGTAAAATCATAAGAATCTTTCTAGTATTTATCTTCATAACCAAAGACAACCACAAGAGCAGAAAGCACGCCATTAAACTAAACACAGCTTGGCAGAGTTGTCACACTTTGACACTATTGGTTAGAATATATTATGATTCGGTGTCAAGGCAACCAATACGAAAGAGGATATGAAGAGTAAAAACTCCAGCCTTGTTTCCTTGCTATTAACTCATACAGTGAAAAACAGAAGCCATTTATCATCTTAACAACTAATGTAGGATTTTGATAGATCTGTGAGGTTTCAGATACGTTCAGGTCGAAGCTTGGAATATTTATTGATTTAAAATGGTCGGATAAAGATAGGAACAATAAATTAATATTAATGTCTTACAGAATTTGTTCG
This sequence comes from Octopus bimaculoides, assembly GCF_001194135.2. Taxonomy (NCBI): domain Eukaryota; kingdom Metazoa; phylum Mollusca; class Cephalopoda; order Octopoda; family Octopodidae; genus Octopus; species Octopus bimaculoides. Next base: position 69,379,074 of record NC_068986.1, on the reverse strand, counting down.
GGCGCTCTTTAGTTATGAGTTCAAATATATCCGAGGTCAACTTTGCTTTTCATCCTTGAGATGTCATTAAAATGAAATAAATGTCGAGTGCTGTGGTTGATTTTAATTGGCCAAACGCAGCAAATTGTGGATTTAATGCTTATGTAAGAAATTATTATTAGGAACATTACTGAGTTCAAACCTTGCTGACGTCATCTTCGCCTTTTACTATTTCGGGGTCGGTGAAATAAAGTACTAATGAAATACTGGACAATGGAATTTAAAAACCCCATCTCTAAAACTTAAGAACCTAAATCATTATCATCATCATCATCATCATTATTATTATTATTATTATTATTATTATTATTATTATTATTATTATTATTATTATTATTAAAACGTTAGCATGCCGGGCGAAATGCTTAGCGGTATTTCGTCTGTCTTTACGTTCTGAGTTCAAATTCTGCTGAGGTCGACTTTGCCTTTCATCCTTTCCGGGTCGATAAATTAAGTACCAGTTGCGTAAGCAGTAGCAGAAGCAGAAGCAGTAGCAGCAACAGTAGTAGTTGTAGTAGTAGTAGTAGTAGTAGTAGTAGTAGTAGTAGTAGTAGTAGTAGTAGTAGTAGTAGTAGTTGTAGCAGCAGCAGCAGCAACTGCTAGAACTGTAGCAGCATTCACTGCCCATATTGTGATATTCATAGTAAGTTTAGTGGCGGGAGATTGTGCATGTAACAAAAATTAGTTGTACCTCAAATAATAATACAAATAGTATGTGAGTATATGCATATATACGTACATGTATGTACATACCTACATCTACATGTATATATAGATGCCTATCTGGGTACAGGACATCACAAAGAAACGTAGACAAAATGAAAAACGAGAACATAAACAAAGCACGGAAAACAAACTTTTTTTCGGACAACGGTAGGAACACACAAGAAAACAGACAGGCCACATAGAGAACATTTCCTTCATCAGCTGTCCCTATTCTAAACTAAGCGTTTCGAAGAGTCAGGGCAGGAGGTATTGTTAGAATAGCTCTTCTCGAAAAGCAAATTAAATAAAATTTGTAATGCGGAGGAATTAACACGATAGAGAAAACGAAATAGTGTTCAGTATATATATTTTTTCTCGTCTGGCCTAACAACTCTCCATGTTGTTTTCACTGTTTCGTTTCACAAATATTTCACAAATGTATTTATGCTACATTTACAGACGTTAACTTACAACACACGTATTGTGAAATAGCTGTAGAAAGTTTCAAATTACTGAAAATAGTTTGTATTCAATAATGAAAGCATTTAGTATTCAAATGTTTCTGTCTGAAAATTCAAAATGGTATTTGTTTCAATTTATTAAGGATATAAAACATAATTACAAACGCAAACAGGATTTATTTATAAATATTTCAAATTCAAACCGTGTCTGTAAACAAAGACAACATATATATATATATACATACATATATATATATATATACATACATACATATATATATATATATATATATATATATATA
>NC_068986.1:69375965-69377193 GCF_001194135.2 Octopus bimaculoides | reverse complement strand
GGGGTGGGGGTGCATGCGCATGCGCATGAGGGAGAGTGTGTTTGTGTGTTTGGGTGTGAGTGTGTCTGTGAGAGAGAGAGAGCGTGTGAGCGACAGACAGTGAGAGTTCGGGTGCGTGCAACTGGTACTTTATATTTCGATATTTCGAGGTTAAAACTCCTTTGCCAAGAATTAATAGAGACTGTCCTTTCTTCTTCCTCTCCTTCTCATCTTCCTCTTCCTCCTCTTTCTCCTACTTATTATTATTATTATTATTATTATTATTATTATTATTATTATTGTTGTTATTGTTAGTGTTATTGTTATAATCATTATTTTTATTATTATCAATAATATTAATACGCTAACGTTTTGTTTTTCTATGTACGTACCTGTGGTGTGTACGTACCTGTGGTGTGTATCACACTTACTTCAAAAGAAGAGGTAAAACGGTTGAAGGGAGAGACACAAAGAAAAACAGAAACAAAAGCTTATAAACAGAAGTATACTTGAAGTGAGTGGCAAAGCGGGAGGAGAACAAAGAGGAAGTGAGAGAGAAAGAGAGGGAGAGACAGACAGATAGTGAGTGATGACTGAAAGGAAGGTGGCGTTCCTTTTTTGTTTTTAAATGGTAAGCAAGCTATTTACCACACAGCCACTCCTGCGCCTATGCGCACTATTTATTGTTATTTCTTCCATTTGGGGATTTTCAGACTTTTGGAATTATTATTATTATTATTATTATTATTATTATAGCCTCCACTTTATCGAAGGCGGAGGTATTGTTTTCAGTGGTGTTTGTTTGCTAGTTTCTTTCTTTGTTTCTTTGTCCGTGGACAAGTTATCTCAAGAACCGCTGGATGGATTCGGATGAAACTTTCAGGGATCTTTGTCCTCATAACTGGCACGAACTGATGAGATTTTGGGATCGATCCGGTACCGGACAATGATTCTGCTTATCATCATCATCATCATCATCATCATCATAAGATGACTTGAGTATACTGAGTTAGACAATTTTTAGGAATTGTAAATGATTCAAATTGAGTTCCATAAGATTACCCATAATAAAAGCTGATAACATTATTTTTGCAAAGACATCTTAACCCCGAAATGTCGAAATATAAGATAAAGTGTAAATAGTTATTTCGTTTTTCTTATTTGTGTTTCCATTCCTTTATTTTAGATTTACACTGTATAAACTTGCAAATAACTTCATGTACGCTATACAAAAGGTTTCTTGTAAATT
>NC_068986.1:69374384-69375685 GCF_001194135.2 Octopus bimaculoides | reverse complement strand
CTAATAATTTCTATCGTATTTTGTATGACAACACCTTCTGATCCTTGGGCAATTGTCCTTGACAGTAATCCGGGTCGATCAAAGCTTTGCCAGTGGATTTGGTAGATGAAAACTGAAAAAAAAAAAAACGCCCCAGATACATACCAGGGTTCTTGGCTTTAAGGGTGTCGCGTAAGGCCTGGTTGGGGGCCCAAACTTCTGAGTTCTGTTAGAGGTCTTAGAAAAACTGAAGGACCACTGCAATAAGTGTATGAATCGGAGAGGGGAATATGTTGGATAAAATCATAATTAACTGATCCTCTTGCATTTTCTTTTACCCAAAGCCTGTGTATCACATATGATATGCAGGAAATATTCCACTGGTATTCATGCATCATATATGATACACATTCTCAATTTCTTCCAACTACCAGGGTAACCTGGGACATATAGAAGGAAAGATTTATTTTAACCAGAACGTATGATAGAAAAGGGATAACTAAAATTCTGAAAACAAGCATGGGCGTTTAGGACAATCTTATGAAAATACTTTGAACAAACGATTAAAACATAGAAAACGAATATCCGACGAGCGCGTACTACACGTCTATACTCTCTGCATAATAGTCAGGAACTGACGCGACCTACTGGAGAAAACATTTTTACGCATGCGTAGGAAGGTCGGTGTCAACTTCCCGGCATTACTTTTGGCTGGAAAAAATAAAGTCGGATACGTTTTGAAGGAACCTCGTACATAACGCATATCATATATAACACATAAACGCCATGGAAATATTTCCCGTGTATCTCTTGTAATACAAAGAAGAGACAAAGGGTTAAGCGTGGAATATTTTAAACCTTGTTTCCTGTAACTAATTTCATAAAATAGGATTTTTGGATTAGGTTTAGAAGACTTAAAGCTACTTTCTTTATATAAATGCTTTTCGAATATAAGAAGTACCAAAGTATTTAAAATTTTCGTTCAAATTTACAATCTATAAATAAATCTTGTTTACATTTATAATGTCGGTTTTATCCTTGATAAATTGAAACAACGCCATATTAAATGCCTAGACACTAAAACAGTACAGTATTAAATACCGCTATTACAGAACACAACTACTTTCATTAATTTGGAATAGTTTGACAGCTATTTCAAAAACATGTGGGTTCCAAATCAATAAGAAAAATGCATAGACGCATTAATATACAAATACATTAATACTTAAATCCCTAAAAGCTTCAAGATTTCTAATCATTGATTTAAAAATATTTTTCTATTTTTTCAACATAAATTTTATACATACATACATACATACATA
>NC_068986.1:69371827-69374179 GCF_001194135.2 Octopus bimaculoides | reverse complement strand
TATATATATGTATGTATGTGTGCCATTATCCAGTTTTATTTCAAGATTTATTGCCAATAGAGAAAGAACCGGTTTCTAACCTAGATCCAAGTCTCCTTCATTGGAATTTCAACTACATTAACAGGCTATTTTTGTACGTATGTAGTATGTATGTGTGTGTATATGTATGTTTCTGTGCAAATTTGTATGTTTTGTTTTATGTATATAGTTGCATATCTAGTCATGCTCATATATACTTAAATGATAAACTTCTGGAAAGTTGTACAGGTTTTTACTGTCCCAGTGATGGCTTGAGTCTGTAGTCTTCAAATCAGTTTTCTCCTTTCTGGTTTTGAGAAGCCTAATTTCTCAAGATTAGTATTTAGGTAGTGTGTTACATATCCCGCTGCCCTTAAGTATGCAGCAGAGTACATATCTATTAAACTTTCACAAATTGTGATGACAATCAATGACGGTTAGCAAGACGAAACCTCAAAATTACTGTCATATACGTATATATAATATTGGTCCAGTGGTTAGGACAGCGGACTCGCGGTCGTAGGATCACGGTTTCGATTCCCAGACCGGGTGTTGTGAAAGTTTATTGAGCGAAGACTCTTAAGTTCCACGAAGCTCCAGCAGGAGGTGGTGGTGAACCCTGTTGTACTCTTTCTCCACAACTTTCTCTCACTCGTTCTTCCTGTTTCTATTGTACCTGTATTTCGAAGGGCCAACCTTGTCATACACTGTGTCACGCTGAATCTCCCCGAGAACTACGTTAAGGGTACACGTATCTGTGGAATGTACAGTAATATCTTGAAATGAACAATATGTAATACATTTTCATTATAGACATTTTTCTGTTTTAAAACAGTGTATCTTGATTGGTGTATATGAGGTGGCCGAAAACTTTTGCACGGCCATTTTTGGTGGTTGTCTGTCATCTTCCCTTCTCATTCAGAACCTCTACTACAAAATATAATGATTAGGTATTGAAATGATCCCAGCAAGGTCAATGTTTCATCGGTAAAATTGGCAGTGCGAAACATCTATTTATAAGTTGGCAATTGATAGAAATTTACAATCGGTTAAAGTGGTCGAAGACTTTTGCAAAATACTGTATTTCATCAACCCCGAAAGAATGAAAAGTAAACACCGACCTCGGCGGAATTTGAACGTAAAGACAATCGAAAAGTCGCGGAGTATTTTTCCCGGTGCGGTAACGCTTCTGCCAGCTCGTCGCTCTATGCAGGACAGTATCAAAGCACAAAAAAATCTTTAACATAAGTATCATCATTAATTTATGATTTTCTCCAGTTGGAATTTATCAGACATAAGTATCTGATGTTAATTTCAACTTTAAACAGAAATAATTTCTATAAATTATATTTAAAAAAATTAAACGTCTGAAGAGGTAATTCAAATAAATTAAATTACATTTAGTTTATTTTATTTCAATTTATTTATTTCTTTAAATGTTTGCATTTCTTAATATTAAAATTTATTTATTTTTTACATTTTTCAACCTTTTAATCTTTTATACTTCTTCTTTGATTCTGCGCTGCGGTGTGTCATTTGGAGTGCCGCCTTTCTTTCTTCATCTACCCCTCCTCACACACACACCACACACACACACACTAAATTTACTAATAGCATTTTCTTATTTTCTTCTGCATTCCTTTAAATTACTTCCTCCTTGAAATAATAAACTTAAGTTTTAATTTCTGGTATCTTTTTAGATTTTTCTATATTCTTATACATGAAACATCATTCATTCACAAAAACATGCATACACACACACACACACACACAACACACAAACGTATAATATACACATATTTATTCATAAATATATATAATGTGAGTATGTGTGTGTGTGTGTGTGTGAATGCATGTACATAACAGCAATTATATACATATATATAAAATATTACATTATGCGATTTAATCCACTTCACCTTCTTACAATTTAAATATGTTAACGCTCGCCTTTGCAATAAAAAACATTCGTTTATTTATAAATTAGATTCACTTCACCAATTAGATATTTAAGTTAAATTTTTATCTAATTTGTAACATTATAGTCATCACTTTATATAATTCATATTATATATAAAATTGTGTTTAAAGCTGTGATAAGCCCCGTGTATTATTCTCTCGCAAAAAAACCAACAAGTATATGCAGGAACAGCTGCGTGGTTAAAAAGGTCGATTTGCAACGACACGGTTTTGGGTTCGAACCCACTGCAGGGCTCCTTGGGCATGTGTTTTATACTATAGCTCTGCGATGACCGATGTCTCGTGAGTGAATCTGATAGGCAGAAAGTGTGTGGAAGCCTTTTGTGTGTGTGTGTGTGGAAGCCTTTTGTGTGT
>NC_068986.1:69370060-69371218 GCF_001194135.2 Octopus bimaculoides | reverse complement strand
TATATATATATATATATATATCAAAGAAGAACGCAAGGGAGTTTTTGAATTCCACATGTTCTTTTATGCAAACGATAAGTTTATACTGAATCGAATATTTTTCTAGGCGATGGTCGCTTGTAGAACCTCAGCTGTGTGGTGAGACGACCACACTTTACACGATTTACTTTCAAGCACTGCTTGAGTGCCTTCACTTCTCGTTCCTTAACTCTGTTACCACAGTAACAGTCCCGATACTTTTCGATCAGACCGCGTATATAATATATTTATATATGTCGTTCGCACTGAATGTAGTTAAAATTATGAACATGACCCGCAAAGATTGAAGCAGGATTAAATCTGTATTGTAGTCATTAATGAAATAATGTTCATTACTCTAATTCTTGCAAATTTGAGTTGTTTTATTTTGTTTTCTTGTGCATGTGAAAGTTTTGTTTTATGAACAAACGTGAAGGAACACGTGCGAGTGTGTACGCATCATGTGTGTGTGCGTGTATGTGTACGTGTATAGGTGTGTGTGTGTGTACGTGTGTGTGTGTGTGTGTGTGCGTGTGCTTGTAAGAGGGAACGTGAAAAGAGAGAGAACGGGAGAAGAGAAAGAATGTGAAAGGAGAGAAAGTAAGAGAGAAAGCAAGAAATACAGAAAGAAGAATGAGAGAAAGGGAAAAAGAGAAAGAAAGAGAGAGATAGAGGGAGAAAGAGAGAGAAAAAGAGAGAAAGGGAGAGAGAGGGAGAGAGAGAGAGAGATAGGGAGAGAGAGAGAGAGAGAGAGAGAGAGAGAGAGAAGCATCTCTGATGCATTGTTTGTTTTCGGATCTCTTCGTTATCTTTAATTGATATCATCAAGGAAGTCCGGGATGAAAAATTATGAGAAAACAATTAAAAGAAGAATCTCTGCAATTGAAACAGATTACGGATAAGGATAAGTGGCAGAAGAATATAAATGACCAACTACTACTACTACTACTATCACCATCACTACTATTACTACTACTACTACTACTGCTGCTGCTGCTGTTGCTGCTGCTGCTGTTGCTGCTGCTGCTGATGATGATGATGATGATGTTGCTGTTACTAACAGCTCAAACGTTACGATCTTTACCACTGTAATTGAAGTAGTAGTAGTAGTAGTAGTAGTAGTAGTAGTAGTAGTGGTGG
>NC_068986.1:69367042-69368192 GCF_001194135.2 Octopus bimaculoides | reverse complement strand
TACACACACACACACACACACATACATACACGTACACACATATATATATATAATCTCATGCTATCACTCACGCACACAATCACACACAGACACGCAATCTCTCTCTCTCTCGCTTTCCCTCACACACACACACACACACACACACAGCTCGAATACTGATAATTTCTATTTCTGTATATTTGCTACATTCGCAGCGGTTCACTTCGATCTTAATAGCTGGAAGCAGGCATTACATTGATAAACGATAACGTTTTGTGTTTATTGTATCGATTTTATTTCGCCTTTCTTGTTAAATGATGGCCTCCAAAAGTCAGTTGATAAATCGACAGTTACCACAGCATCTTAGAAGCCATTATTGTTACGATGTATTTACGTTTCAACGACGCCAACGCGCTCTTCAGATAATGCATGAATATCTAACTAATGCCTCATCCAATTAGATCGCATTTACTATATTTTTGTTCTCTGTGTGTGGAAACAATATTTTGGTTTGGTCTAAAAGAATTTTCTACGATAGAATCCTCTAGAAGGAAAAAAAAGGGAAATAAAATTTAGATCGTGTATTCATTTTTTCCTTTACAAGTTTTTGCCAGTATTAAAAATTTATTATAGAAAGAGTTATGTGTCTTTGAACCAAGAGGAGAGCATTTAAATGATTTCTCAATCTTCTGTTGAAGTTGTGGTGATAGATAAAGAGAAAGCGATATAAGAAAACCAAACAGAATGGGAGAGAGCTCTTAATTAGAAATTTACATTAGTTTGAAGTGACGTTGTGATTAGGAAGTTTAATTCATAACCACATGGCTGTAGTTTCAGTCCTACCGCGTGGCAACCTTGTACAAGGTGTCTTCTACGGTAGCTCCAGGACAAACCAATGCATTGTGAGCGACACTGATCGACAGAAACTATATGGATGTCCGTTGTGTGTGTGTGTGTGTGTATATATATATATATATATATATATATACGTGTATGCTTGTGCCTTTCTGCTTGTAATCGTTTTCTCCACCGCTTGACAATCTGACTAGGTTTATTCGACTCTATACCTGCTTGGGCATCGTGAAACAATGCCCAAGGGTTTCGTGTATACTACAACCACCACCACCACCACCACCACCACCACCACTCCTCCTTCTCCCCTCTCCTCCTT
>NC_068986.1:69366044-69366683 GCF_001194135.2 Octopus bimaculoides | reverse complement strand
CCTACTACTACTACTACTACTACTACTACTACTACTACAAATGCTAATACCGCGTATGAACAACCCGGTGTATGTTTCTTATATTCTATCCTTTAACTAGCTAAGAGCGACTTGTGTCAATATTTACAACTGTTTTTCTTACATAACTGAATTACAATGTCAAAGACTATTTGTCGTTTTTGGTGAGGCTGTTGTTGTTGTTGTTGTTATTGTTTTTGTTATTATTGTTGTTGTTGTTGTTGTTGTTGTAGTTGTTGCGGTTATTGTTCTTATTTTTGTTTGAATTATTGTTTCTTTTTGTTCATGCACTTTTTGTTGCACTGGTTGGTGGTTCGTTTATATTTTATTTTCTTGATGCTAGTCGTTGTTTCTTTCCTAGATGTTGTTGTTGTTGTTGTTTATGTACTTAATGTTATTGTTGTTGTCGTTGTGGTGATTGTATATCTTTTACTTCTATTTATATATCTATTTATTTATTTAATCTTTCATTCGTTTATTTATTTATTCCTTCTCCGCGACGGCGATGGGACAGCCTGGAGAAAGCGAAGGAGGGACCGGAGGAGGAGTAGCAAGTGAAGGAGGAGCAGGAGTAGGAGGAGGAGGAGGAGGAGGAACTGGAGGTTATCTTGTGATTCCATC
>NC_068986.1:69365092-69365493 GCF_001194135.2 Octopus bimaculoides | reverse complement strand
AGAGAACATTCTACTTCTTCAGCTACCCACGTTTTAACACCGGCGTTTCGACGAGCTTATATACACGCACACATACACGCACACCCACACCCACACACCCACCCACACACACACACACACTCACATGTATATATTTCGTCCACGTACCGTTATCTCTTGACTCTATTTATTATTCTACTTTTCACTTTTGTACCTTATCCGACCATAACACTTTTCTTTATGCGATTATTATTTTCATTGTTCTTCCTTCTTCTCTTCCTCCTTATCATCATCATCATCATCATCATCATCATCATCTTCTTCTTCTTCTTCTTCTTCTTCTTCTTCTTCTTCTTCTTCTTCTTCTTCTTCTCCTCCTCCTCCTCCTCCTCCTCCTCCTTCTTCTTCTTCTTCTTCTTCTT
>NC_068986.1:69357704-69363842 GCF_001194135.2 Octopus bimaculoides | reverse complement strand
ATATATATATATATATATACTTAGATACAAGCATAAACATACTAAATGAAGGCTAGTTAATAACATATCTATACGCATAGGTCACTACGTATTGCTTAAATACTCAAACACATTTGCACTGACATATACTTAGTCACATACACACACACGTATACACACATCTTCGTCTTAGATGACAATGCAAGTCTACGATTCTAACTAAATGTTCCTGCGCTGACTTTGGAATTTCAGTTGTGTGTGCGTTAGTGTGTATGTGTGTTTTGTGTGTGTGTTGTGTGCGTGTGTGTGTATTTGAATGTGTGTATGCCTGTGTTATAGAATGTTTAATGAGAAACTATTATGCAACCATACAGATATGAGTGTGTAATGCCAGGCGTGTGCTTGTGAATGTATTTTCCTATATATACATTCATACATACATAAATACATGCACACATATATATGTATATATATATATATATATATATATATATATATATATATACACAAATACAAACAGAAACACAGACGCACATATTGGTGCATCGATATCATCGTCATCATCATTATTTATACACAGCAGGTCCAAAAGATGTACAGTTATTTCGAAACTATTATACATACATATATACATACACATGTATATCTATCTATCTATCTATGTATCTATTTATGTGTGTGTGTGCGCGCGCGCGTTTGTTTATTGGTTTCACATTGGTAAGAATGATAAGAAGCCAATAGACTCACATGTATTGATTCCGGATCGTTCCTACAACTCTTGAACGTTCTTTGTATATTAAAACATATCGAAGTCTACATTTGAATGTCTTCTGTCCTTTTATTTTTGCATGAATGGTCCTCTTGATCTCTGAATTAAGATAATCACATTCTATATGCATACATACGTATATATATATATATATATATATATATATATATATATATATATATGAGGATGAAGGAGGAAGAGGATATCTGATGACAATCACAGACATTAACCGTTGCGTTTGAGAGAATATATATATATATATATATATGTAGTAAGTGTAAGTATGTATTTATGTATTGCTGTAACATATATGATAGGTAGGCTGTTGTTAATAATATGAAAACATTTGTAAAGTAGTAAAACAGACATGAGTATAAATATAATTTTGTAGAAAAATGCGTAGAAGTAAACAGCAAAGCGAAAGTTCACTGTAGTACTTCATGGATATAATTTGGTAGAAATCCTGAAAGGTCATCTTGAAATAAGAGTGTTGCGTATACGGATAAACCTTTACAATGTCTCTGGTGTTTGGTGCTCAGTAATTTCAGAATTATATATATATACATACACGAGAAAATCCACTCACAAGACTTTGGTTGGCCTGAGACCATAGTAAAATACTTTGCCCAAGATACCACGCTGTGGGACTGAACCTGGAACCATGTAATTTGAAAGCAAGCTTCTTGCCATACTACCCCGTCTGCACGTATTTACAAAATTTACAGTCGATACACCCCACAATTGGTTTGATGACGATTATTATATGATTTCTGATTTCGGAATATGTACATTCGAACTCAGGATCACCGTATATCTGATGAAATTACGAATCGTATCTGGGATGTCTAGCATATTCGCTTCATCATTAGAGTGTATATTCACAACATTTATATTCACTATACCCCACAATCGGTATGGTGTCCAATCATTATAAGAGTTCTTATTCTGGAATATATACATTACCCTGAGTTGAATTCGTACCCTGGACCTCCGTGATTCTGACGAGAATACTAAGAATCGAATCCATACGTAGAAAATTACTCTCTGGTATGCAGCATTGGGAAAAGTTTAATCTTATTTTTTGCGTTTGGTCACTAATACATTTTTGCTCTCCACACCACCGGTATTGTCCCAGAGATAGCCAACGACGATATAAGCCGCCGTTCATGAGGTCCCAGTCGTTGCAGACAAAAATGTAAAAGTCGGATCAGGTACCGCATGGCATTTCGTCCAATGCGTTAATAATTCTGTCAGTCAAATACGTTAAAAACACTCTAGTTTATCAGCTCCAAAAAGAACGAAAGGTAAAATTTGGCATCCGTGGAATTTGAACAGAGAACGGGAATAGATAACGGAAAATAGTTCTTAAAAGTTTTGTATTCGTTTCTCACGACACATTATATCTAAACGCAGGTTAGTAAGTATCATGCTCTTGTTCCTTTACCCATGAATATACATGTTTGTCGGAATCCAGCTTGAATTAGCCGAGTCATTAGAGTGCAGGTCAAAACACATTGCAGTATTTGTTCAAGCTCTCTATACTCTGAGTTCAAATCCCGCTCTGGACAAATTTTATCTTACTTTCCTCTAAGATCGATAAATGATGGTACCAGTCCATGGAGGGAATTTATTTTGAGAGGGTCAGACAAGATACCTTGAGGTATTTGGTCTCATCTCTTTGAGCTTTGTGTTCTGGACAGGTATAATTATTTCTATGAGCTGGTTTAACCCTCTCAAACCTGAACTTTTGTTGCATTCGCCAGAGTTCACTCATTTAGAAGTACTTGAAACAGGAAGGAAATAAGGTGACGTGAAATGGGCACAACTAAGGAGTGAAACGGAGGCGAAGAAGAGTGTGATGGTGATGATGATGATGATGATGAGGAGGAGGAGGATGGGGAAGGAGAAGGAGAAGAAGAAGAAGAAGAAGAAGAAGAAGAAAAAGAAGAAGGAGAAGAAGGAGAGGAAGAAGAGGAAGGAGAGGAAGATGGAAGAAGAAGATAGTGATTTGGTTATAAAGATGATGACGACGACGACGATGAAGAAGAAGAAGAAGAAGAAGAAGAAGAAGATGGTGATTTGGTTATAAAGATGATGATGATAATGACGAAAACGACGATGAAGAGGAAGGAGAAGAAGAAGAAGAAGAAGAAGAAGAAGAAGAAGAAGAAGAAGGAGGAGAAGAAGAAGAAGAAGGAGAAGAAGAAGGAGGAGGAGAAGAAGAAGAAGAAGAAGAAAAAGAAGAGGGGAGGAGGGAGAATGAGGAGGAAGGCGGAAGAGGATATCTGATTACAATCGCAGACATTAACCGTTGCGTTTGAAAGGCAGTATACATAGATATGGTGTAAAGGTACGTTTGAAAGATAAGGTTTAATAGATGGCGAAAATTACCTTATTAATAGCAGAGAACTGGGCTTTGTACATTACATCTTGCAACATCTACACGTAATGCAGTCTAGCATGTAATGCACATCTGCAGCACCAGCAGCAGATGCAGGTGTTGCTTTTGTCATCTCTGACGTCATGAATGATCTGACATTAACAGTCCCCTTTTCACTCTTTCACCTTCTCTCTACACCTATCACGATCCTAACACGGCCACCACTGTGTATTATCTGCTGAACCACTTTTACTTTCTTTAACCATGTTTCCTTTGTCTTCTCTTACTTATTCGGTTTTTCCCGCTTTTTCTTTCTTTCTTTCTTTCTTTCTTTCTTTCTTTCTTTCTTTCTTTCTTTCAATGGTGAGCAATCCATAGGAATGTCTGGTGAACCATTAACCGCTTCTTAAAGCAGAACACGCACACGCACACTGAACACAACCTTGTTCTCAGGTTTTTCCGCCACATGAGAAACAATAACATACATGTATGTACATATATATACATATACATATATATATATATACATATATGTGTGTGTGTGTGTATATATATATAGATAGATATATAAATGTAAATGTGTGTATATATACATATATATATATACATATGCATATACATATAATCATAGATACATGCGTACATAAGCATACATGCATAGATACATACATGCATAGACACATACATATATATATATTTGTGTGTTTGTGTGTGTGTGTGAGTGTGTGTGTGTATGTATATATGTATATACATACATACATTCATACATATACACACACACACACACACACACACACACATAAATATATATATATATGTACCTGGATGCAGACTAACATTCATATATCCGCGTGTGTGTATATATATATATATGCACATACATTAATATATGCAGATATTCATTCATACGTAGAAACATGTGTCCGTATAAATACTCAGATATACATATACACATATATTGGCTTCATATATAATCATATATAAGTATATATGTAATATGTGTGCGTATGTGTTCGTGGATGCATATGTGTGTGAGTATATATATATATATATATATATATATATATATATATATATATGCACATATATGAATATATCTATATGTATATATATATATATACACACAAATATGCATATGTGTGTGTGTGTGCATTTATTTTCATAAGAATGCCCACTCGGATTCGTACGTACGTATGCGTACACTGATATATACACACACGCTACACACACACACACGTGCACACAAACGCGTGCGGCACACTCCATAACTCATACATTACACCAACCATATACATTAAAGAACTCACAATTCAAACTAAAAGCCAGTATCACTTCGTTAGCGACCATCTTAGATTTGTTTAAGCAAAGAAAAGAATACATACGATCTTACAGTGTTAGCGGGAGAAAACAACACACTTCCTTACATATGATAAAGACATTATATTATATTATATTATATCATATTATGCCATGTTATGTTACATTATTGGTTTTCTCTCATATTTTATTATATTATATGAGCATTATTGTATATTATTACTACGAGTTACTGTCTACCTAAAAATTATCAAAAACGCTAAGGGAATCTTCATGGCGGCTTTCCTGTGAAAATAACCATTATGACAAAATAGTAATGCTTTGTTTGGTTTGTTCTTCTTTTGTTGTTGTTGCGCATTTCATTTGATTTACTTACTTCTTTTTTTTCTTTTTTGGGAGATGTGGGTGTTAGTGTGAGGTAATTTAATAGAAGTCTATGGTTTCAAGTAATTTCTTTGACAATCTAAGTGGGTGACGGAATAGATTTCCTTCCTTTGGTAAAGAGCCAAGACAGTTGGTAAGGAAGGCGCAAAATCAACTGAATAAGCTACGGTGTGACTACTAAATATGTTAGAAATAGCAGCTAAAATTTCCTGCATGTGTTTAAAAATAGGGACGGAAATATTAGATAGGTAATGAAGTCCTAAGGTGATGGATGGTAAAACGATTGGCGGTGAATAGAGGAATATAGAACGGAGTCAAGCTGTCGAAAAGGAATGATTAGTTTCGGGAAAATATTTTGCTAGAACTGGTTTGAATTACCTAGAGATTGTCCTATTACTTATTAAGCAACTTTACTTGTTCGATTATCGCCGGTCAGAAGAAAGGCAAAAGCCAGTATGTTTGAGAGAACGTTAGAAATAACTTAGTACGTGAGCTATTGATGGAGTCAGTAATGTGAGGTGTAAGATCCGTAATGGGATCTCGTTACATTAATAAGCATCATTATTAGCCGTTGATATTTATGTAATTAAATAATCAAAACCAATCTAAATACCAATCTAGGGAAACCAGAAAAGAGAAAGCTAATTCGAAGGAGAAAGCTGATTCAAAAACGTAAACATCTGTAAAAATTTCCAGAAGTTATCATTTAAGGATGTATAAGCATGTCTAGACATGCAGCTGTATGCATGAGAATACACACATAAAACAAAACATACTAATCTGTACATATACATACATACACACATACATGTATACATACATGAACCCGACACTTCATAAAACCATGTTGATGTTGAAATTCCAATGAAGGAGCCTTAAGATCTAGGTTAGAAACCGGTTCTTTCTCTATTGGCAAGAAATCTTGTGATGAAACTGAATAATGACATATATACTTAAATACATACATAAATACATACATACATACATACAAACATACATACATGCATGCATACATGAACGCGACCCTTCATAAATCCTAAGTTTCATTTTCAAATTTATGGGAGCAACTGTCTTTGAAGACCCATATTGTCGCTGAATGCTCGAAATGAGGAGTAGATAGACTACCGACAACTAATGAAGGGTCATTTCTCTGTGTTTACTTGTCCTGTTTCCTATTTTTCTTGCACTCGTTGTTTACGTATTTAACTCGTTTACGTATTTCATGTTGTTTGCACAGTTCGTGACGTTCTGTAGACATATATGCATATATATATATATATATATATATATATATATATATATATATATA
>NC_068986.1:69348330-69357315 GCF_001194135.2 Octopus bimaculoides | reverse complement strand
CCGTCCAAAAGTAATTTTTTTCATTTAGAGATGAACCCAAAAGATTGTTTTTAAATGTTAATTAAATATTTCAACGAACTGAATTTGCACTGATAAAAGCAGAATATAAATGTTAACAAAACATGGCAAGAGTTTGTTTGGGATCTTTTGGGCGGGGTGGGGGTGTAATGATAGTGGTAGTGGTGAGAGGTGGTGGTGCCGGTGGTGGTGGTGGTAGTGGTGGTGGTGGTGGTGGTGGTGGTGGTGACGGCGGCGGTGCTGGGGATGATAGAGGTGCTGGAAGTTGTCTTCTGATACTATTTACATTTCAATTTTTGCACCTACTCATAAATGATATAGATGCATCAATATATGCAATAGCATCCTAAAAATTCTTATATGAATACAAATATATGTACAAATATGCGTGTCTGTGAATATATATATTGCAATCTTTTTATTATTTAATAATGATTTTATCGTTTTTGTTATTAGTGACAGCGGTTATAATGTTGTAGTCATGGTTGTTGTTGTTGTTGTTGTTGTTCTCATTATTAATCGTATTAACCTCATTTTCTTCTTTTCATTTCATCAGTTATTAAAGCTTAAGAGTAAAAAAACTATGTGAAATGAAAACAGGAAAATACTAAACAACCCACACGTTAAAATATATATATATACATAGAAAGCATAAAATAAACGTATCACGTGAGATCTTAAACAGTTTTTTTTTTTCTAGAGAATAAATCTCCTTTGCTACTAAAGCAATCAATACTGACATTACACTGTTTCCTTACACACGCGTAATGCACTCGTAGTCCGTAGGACACAGCACTCACCAGGCACTTTTTCATCTTTTAATTAGGAGGGCCGTGAATGTTCATAGCTCTTTACAAGGTATCTGAAACCATTGGGAAGGGAAGCCAGAGGGTAGTCTTTAGCCGAAGACGCCGCCCAAATGCCTGCAATACAATGGACTTCTTTAAAGCTAGCCAAAGTAGCAAAGTGGCATAGGGTTAAACCAGGGGACGGATTAAGTCTAGCAAGTAGGATATAATGACATCTGAACTCAAAACACAGAGCCGGGATAAATACCACAAAGAATCGAGTCCGACGATTGTACAGTTCAGCCCGTCCATCGCTGTGGTTTGAAACGCTTTGATAGACCTATAAGGATGAAAGGCAAACTTGACCTCTGCAGGACTTAAACTCAAAGGACAGAAAAATATGCCCGGACCTGGATATTTTATAGCAGAATGGGAAGAACAATCTACATTTGGGTATATAGAGAATTTTTTCTCTAAGTTACTGACCAAATGTTGAGAGATCCCCCTAAACGTTTGTGTTCAGCCAGAATGTTCACAGGTAAATATTTGTCGAATACACAATCACACACACACACACACACACACACACACACACACACACACATACGCAAACACATATCAAGTTAAAGATTGGAAGTTACGCTATGACATCTAATCCTTTAATTACGATCGTTTCAACACTAGATGGAATATTATATTTCATGGATATTAATATCAATATCAACATTAAGGCAACAAGATGCTGTTGTTGTTGTTGCTGTTGTTCGGGGTAGTTTTGGTGGTGGTGGTTGCGGAGAAAATGAAATTCAATTTAATTAAATAATATTCTCTACCACAGGTAATGGGCGGTTTTATTCTATTACGTTGACAAAATAGAACATTGGAATATATGCATGTATTACATTCATCTGAAAATATCTGTGAGTGTATGTATGCATATGTATATATATGTGTGTGAGTGTGCGTATGTATGTATGCATATACAGGTATGTATATGTATATATGCAGGTATATATACATATATGCAAATGTCGCTAGATAGATAGATAGATAGATAGATAGCGTCTTTTCTACACGCTAATACAATACAATTCAATCTTTTCTGCAACATGTAGGAATTACGCAAAGGATGTATTTTGACAGGTGAACATTACCAGTAAAGTAGAATGTGGAGTTCAGTCTGGGTGTGTGTGTGCGTGTTTGTGTGTCTGTGTTTGTGTGTGTGTGTGTGTGTGTGTTTGTATGAGCATGTGTGTGTGCATGTGTGCGCGGAGAAACAGGGTGACATTAGTTAAGTCGTCTGGTACAACAATGATGAACATGTCATTCGTAGTAAAACGAAAATGTCACATTAGATTATGATGTTGGAAATAATCTGCAAAGTGAAAGACAAGAGGAACTGTTATTGTTGTTGTTGCTCGTAAAATAGAAGTCTATTTGCTTTTAGATGTGATTTATTAAAATGGTGGAGATGGACCAAAAGTAAAAACAAAATGGTGGCACTTCCAGAAGTATAATTTTTAAAATACCTATTTCTTTTTATATTGTTTTTGTTTATGAAAAGAATTATAATAAAAAGATGTGATTTAGCAATTTATGATGAGCAAATTTTTCATTTGATATTGATGTTGTTGTTGCTACAACTACTGTTGTTAGTGTTGCAAAATTATTTTGTCTTGAACAAGAGAAACAATGATTTTGATTTCGTTGGACTTCCCAGGCTGGCAAGATCGATAACATAGATTTTCTGTTCGAATATGTATCAGTTGAAGGTTGTAAGATAAAAAAGAAGAAAAGAAGCATAAAAAAATATTGGGAGTAACGATTCCCAGAGGATTTGTGTTTAGCAAATAATGGAGGATATTATAATCAATAATCGATTAGTCTATAATAGCTATCGTTTATGTGTTTAAAATACATTACAATACGCCCTCTATCGATAGCTTATAAAAATTAGAACCTATAACTTTATAATAATTTATAATAAGCCCTTTGATGATTGTTTAGAAAATATAATGAGCTATCTATGCATTGGCATCGTCTAAAGGGAGAAGAATTTTTCCAATGACGGAGACCCACGTGATCAGCATATTCGGAATGAATAGCAACATTAATTTTTGGATTCTCTCTGTTCTATGTGTTATTTCTTTACTACCCACAAGGGGCTACACACAGAGGGGACAAACAAGGACAGACAAACGGATTAAGTCGAATATACCGACCCCAGTGCGTAACTGGTACTTATTTAATCGACCCCGAAAGGATGAAAGGCAAAGTCGACCTCGGCGGAATTTGAACTCAGAACGTAGCGGCAGACGAAATACCGCAAAGCATTTCGCCCGGCGTGCTAACGTTTCTGCCAGCTCTCTGTTCTGTGTACCTCATGAATTATCATCAGTTTGTCAGATATTAGTATGCATCAGTAAATAATTTGTTTGCTAATTTTTATAAACGAAAACCAGTACTTTTGTTAGATCATTGGGCCAAGGGTAGCTTTGGTTGAGGAAACACAATAATGTCGAAACACAGCGTTGTCTCAATGACAGGAGACGTTCTCCGATGACGGAGAACAACAACAGTCGGCATATTCATGTTTGAATTAGCCAAAACGTATTGAGACAGAATAGCTAGAATGTATGTATACACATACAAGCATACACATCCGTTGGTGGGAGGGTGATAAAATAATCACCATCTTGAAAGGATGAAAGGTAAAGTCGGCCTCGACGGAATTTGAACTCAGAACGTAGCGACAGGCGAAATACTGGTATGCATTTCTTTCAGCGTAAAGACGGACGAAATGCCACCAAGCATTTCGTCCGGAGTGTTTACGATTCTACCTGCTCACGCTTGACAGTGGTTATTCTTGTCTCTACGTCCGCGTAGTCTAGCAATTCAGCAAAAGAGATCGACAGAGCAAGTACCATTCTTAAACAGAATACAAAGCACTGGGGTCGATTTGTTCGAGGAAATTTCTTTAAGGCAGTGCCCCAGCATGGTCGTAGTCTAATGACTGAAACAAGTAAAAGATAACGATGGCCTCCCATACAGTTTCTCTCTACCAAATACTTTCACAAAGCATTGGTCGGTTCGGTAACATAATGGAAAATACTTGCTTAAGGTGAAGCCGAAATCACATCGTTGCAAAACGAACTTCGTAAGCATGTAGCCATGCCTGAAAGTTCAAAACAAAAATAAATACACCGGAATTTAAGCATCGATGGTCTCAGATTCATTGAAATGATAAGAATAACTAGAATACATTTAACATATTTTGACATCTGTTGTTTGTAAACATTGAACTCCAGACTACCGCCGTTTTAACTCGTCATAAAAACGGAAACTTCTAGAAATAACTTTATTCATAATAAAATAAATTAATGTTCAGTTCTATGGTATTATTTTTTACTGATAATCGAAAGAAAAAAGCATCTTATGCAGTCAATCGAAATTGACGTTATTTGCATGTCTAATTAACCAAACAATTTTTTAGACACATTTTGATGGTAAATGGTTCACTCGCTTGAAGGTATGCGGCTCACCGTTTTATGGAATTATGCGGCGTATAATAACGTAGAATCGACTGCGGGTATGTATGCATACATAACAAGCGTATATAGTTAAGTAAGATTACGGTGGTGGTGGTGGGGAATCTTGTAGAATGCTGTGCAAAGCTCATCCTCAGTTATTCGCTACCTGATGTCAACATACAGTGGAAAGACACATGCTAATGGATACACTTCAGTAATTCGTCCGAGCAGTTGAAGAGGTTTTAAATAAAGAATCTCGTTAGTTCTACTTTCTGTCTTTGATTTAACAAACATATGTATGTATGTATGTATGTATAGAAGAAGAAGAAGAAGAAGAAGAAGAAGAAGAAGAAGAAGAAGAAGATAGGTTTGCACTATGTATATGTGAAACAAATTAGAACGTAATGCGTGAAAGAAAGAAAGAAAGAAAGAAAGAAATAAAGAAAGAAAGAAAGAACGGATGGTTTTGTGTGGGAATGAAGTAGGGAACAGAAACTAAAATAATTGGAACAAAGGACAAAGCAAATATATTATTTTATGATATAAAGACGATAGAACGACGGGTGGCTTCTTATTTTTGAAAGATGCATTGAATTAAGTGTAATCTAATAAGGCCACATTAAAGAACATATTCTATATCAGTAATTGCTATTACTTTTTTTGTGGATAACGTATTTATAAATATTAGAAAATAAATGTAAACTAACTTTTTGACGGCTTTTCGAGAAATTAATAACCTATGAATGAAATTAATAACTTGTAACCAAAAAGTATGTCGGTGTATTACAGAAAACCATGCTTAAGGGCATCAAAAACAATAGATTCCCTACTCCTTAGAAAAACAAAAGGAATTCAGATTTCGATTTAAGAGCGGAAGATTGATATTCATAATATATGATTCAATTCGAAAAGTAAATTGAAATCAGTTGACAGTATTGCATCGCAGGGAAATGCTGCTAATAAAGAGTCTCAGAGGGACGTATGCATCAACATCCTAAGTAATATATATATATATATTACATTCTAAAATGATTTATCTAACCCGTTGTGTATTAATACATTTAAATATCTATTCATCTACCATCTACGTAAATCATTATCACTATCTTTACATTTAGCATGCTCTTGTTGTTCTTGTCACTCATAGTCAGATTTGTAGAAATGTTATACACACACTTACGCACACGCACAGACACACACACACACACACACATACACACATACATACATACATACATACTTACATAAGTACATACATTCCAAGAATTGTCCATTTAAAATTCTTATGTGAATAGATGCACACACTTAAATGTATGCGTGGATAGTTCAACCAACACACCAACTCAACCATATATTTACAAATACCGGGGACTCTCTTAGCTCGAAAATCCTTGCTACTTAGCGACCGGCTTGAACTCTCTTAAGAAGAACTTAAAACTCGAAAGAAAAACATACATACATACATACATACATACACACATACATACATGCTGTTGTTGGCACTCCGTCGCTTACGACGTCGAGGGTTCCAGTTGATCCGATCAACGGAACAGCCTGCTCGTGAAATTAACGTGCAAGTGGCTGAGCACTCCACAGACACGTGTACCCTTAACGTAGTTCTTGGGGATATTCAGCGTGACACAGTGTGACAAGGCTGACTCTTTGAATTACAGGCACAACAGAAACAGGAAGTAAGAGTGAGAGAAAGTTGTGGTGGAAGAGTACAGCAGGGTTCACCACCATCCCCTGTCGGAGCCTCGTGGAGCTTTAAGTGTTTTCGCTCAATAAACACTCACAATGCCCGGTCTGGGAATCGAAACCACGATCCTATGACTGCGAGTCCGCTGCCCTAACCACTGGGCCATTGCGCCTCCACACATATATACATACATACATACATACAAGAATGTATGCATGTATGTATAGCTATTAAATACCTTATGAACAAGAGAAACAAAGATACCACAAAACCTCCACGTTGTGATAGGGAATGTCGGCTCTGCTATTCCAGAGTGGAAGATATCATCCGCATCATAAGCAACAGTCTCAAATTGTCTATGAGATACTACCTGCCTCTGAGGTATGATATTGTTGCAAAGCCTATTTACAATGCTATCTGCAGGAATATTTACCTTGAAGTGTGTATCAAAGACATGTCAGAACCAGCGTGTATTCACTTCTTTAAAAACAAGAAATACTGGTGGAACACTCCAATAAAAACAGCGATTCGGTGCAAATACAACAAACTTCATTTCTGCCTAGCGGATGTGAATATACAACCAGGAAAAAAAGAATATTTATGGTGGGTTAATGCGGATCTTACAGTTCTTCTAACTACAAATTTACACTAACACCTACAAATTTACTAAAAAAATATAACATTTTTCGAAGAAAGAGTAAACAAAATATTCAATCTGTTAGCGGCACTGTGAAGATTTGTAAGACATTCCATAGATTTTCCATTTGAGATTCTTTAGGTGAATAGATGCATCGACAGCTCAACCAACACACCAACTCAGTCACATAATTACAAACACCGGGAACCCTCTTAACACAACAAGTCTCATCGTTTTGTTAGCGAAACTCTCTCAAGAAAAACTTAAACAAAACTCATGTGCATCTATATACAAACATACATACATGAATAGTTTGCTGGGAGAATGGCAAAATATCTGATTCTTGGAAGCATACAAACGAGATACAATTACGAGGTGATATCAAAAAGTTCCCAGACAAGTTCTGTAGCACGACAACGGATGGCAGCACACGGTTGCGTGCGCAGTGAGAACTAGCAGTGATCTTCATGAAGCAATATGCCGAATCACATCACTGTGGATTCTTCGCAACGACAATGCACCCTGTCACTGAGCTATCCTCACTTGAGAGTTTCTTGCCAAAAACAACATGGTATCGCTTCCGCATCCGCCCTATTCACCAGAATTAGCACTTACAGACTTCCATCTCTTACCCAAGATGAAAAGGCAGCTCAAAGGTCGCTGCTTTAACACCGTTCTAGAGTTTCAGAGCGAATCACAGACGTCTTCTAGGTCGGACTCTAAAAGTGGCAGGAACGCTGAGATTGATGTATTGCTGAGTAAGGTTACTATTTCGAAGGAGGTGATGTTAAAACTTAGTCATTTTTTTTATCTAACATAACTAGTCTGGGAACTTTTTGATACCACCTCGTATGTACAAAAAGGAAAGTGGTCACTCTGATTTGTAATAAAAGACGTGGAATAATTCTTTCAGATTTTACCCTGTGACTATGCGCCCTGTGACTATTCCCCCTGTGATTATGCGCCCTGCCTGTAACTATGCCTCCTCTCCAGGATAATTTGGAGAGAGCTTCTAGAGTTTCAAGCTAGCTGCATTCTTTATTGTAGTTCAACTGATGTCGCTCAGTAAACGTTGAAAGAGGCCGAGTATACAAATACGAGATTAACTTTAGCTTTCTTTGTCCTGATTAATGCTTTTGACACCATCGATAGTTTGTAATAGATCATATTTAGAAACTTCGAGTGCATCCATCTTCATATGCTGCCGCTCTTTCACGATGTTATGACATTTTAGGTCTCTGCAGGTGGCGAATCATCTCTTGCTTTTGAAGTTGGTGTCGGTGTTCTCATGTCTCCACTCACTGACACTTCTCAATGCACTACATGGGTGTTAGTAATGAAATATGTATGAGGTATCACTTTAACTCTTACCGAACTAAACAGTTAAAAAACAAGTGTTGTTTATTTTGTAAAAGCAGGACGTTCAAGAATACTAATATATATATAAACATCAATAACGGTGGATAAAATTGCATGAATCTGGAAAATTGCTTGTGCAATAGGTGCAGGCATGGCTGTGTAGTAAGAAGCTTGCTTCCCAACAACATGGTTCTGGGTTCAGTCGTATTGCGTGGTGCTTTGGGTAAGTGGCTTCTACTATAGCCTCGGAGCCTCGGGCCAACCAAAGCCTTATGAGTGGATTTGGTAGACGGAAACTGAAACAAGCCCGTCGTGTATATATAAATTTATATGTGTGTCTTTGTGTCTGTGTTTGTCCCCACTACCATCGCTTGACAACCGATGTTGGTTTGTTTATGTCCCCAAAACTTAGCGGTTCGGTAACAAAGAACGATAGAATAAGTGCTAGGCTTATAAAGAATAAGTCCTGGGTTCGAATTCTTCGACTAAAGGCCGCAGTCAAATGACTGAAACGTGTAAAAGAGTGAAGAGTAAAGAGTAATACAATGTAAACTTTGTGTACAAGGCTATTTAGCTTTATGTGTGGGACTTTACACACACACACACACACACACACACACACACACATGCGCGCACACAAATACACACTAACAACCACCCACCCACCTACACACACACACACACAGGGTTTTGTGTGTGGGTGCGCGTGTGCACGAGTATATATCCAGTAATGTATATATACATTTATATATACATACTCTACCGGCTTTGGATAAAAGAAAATACAGGAGGATCAGTTAATTATGATTTTATTCAGAATATTCCTCTCTCTCAGATTCACACACTTATTGCAGCGGTCCTTCATTTTATCTAAGCCCTGTAAAAGAACTTGGAAAGCTGTGCCTCGAACCAGGCTTTTCGTGAGACGCTTAAAGACAGGAACTTTTCAGCACG
>NC_068986.1:69345134-69347659 GCF_001194135.2 Octopus bimaculoides | reverse complement strand
CATACATACATACATACATACATACATACATACATACATACGTGTGTATACGTTTGGGTATATGTATGGGTGTGGAGGCGCAATGGTCCAGTGTTTAGGGCAGCGGACTCGCGGTCGTAGGATCGCGGTTTCGATTTCCAGACCGGGCGTTGTGATTGTTTATTAAGCGAAAACACCTAAAGTACCACAAGGCTCCGGCAGGGGATGGTAGCGAACTCTGCCGTACCCTTTCACCACAACTTTCTCTCACTCTTTCTTCCTGCTTTTGTTGTACCTGTATTTCAAAGGGCCAGGCTTGTCGCACACTGTGTCACGCTGAATATCCCCGAGAACTACGTTATGGGTACACGTGCCTGTGGAATGCTCAGCTACTTCTCGTTAATTTCACGAGCAGGCTGTTCCGTTGATCGGATCAACTGGAACCCCCGTCGTTGTAACCGACGGAGTGCCAACCACCACCATGTATGGGTATTATTATTAGGAGAGCTGGCAGAATCGTTAGCACACAGAGCGAAATGCTTAGCGGTATTTCGCCTGTCGCTACATCTGAGTTCAAATTCCGTCGAGATCGACTTTGCTTTTCATCCTTTCGGGGTCGATAAATAAAGTACCAACCATGTACTGGGGTCGATATGATCGATTTTCACCCTCCTCACAAAAATCCGGGCCTTGTGCTTATAGTAGAAAGGATTATTAGTAGATTATTTGTAGAAAGTGTCACTCTTAGGGCAGAAGCTCCGTGCATCGTCAACACGTTTCTTGACTTCTTATCCATGTTCATCAGTTCTTTGTTTTACCATTCTATTATTCCAGCTTCATATCGAAGCGATGCTATCATCCATGTATTAACTGCTTGGAATTTATTCCATCCGGTCAGTTTTGAACGCAACACCTATCTTATCTTTCGGAAATATTCCATCCTCATTTGCTCTTTCACTCCCTTCTCCATTATTTCGATGAACTCTAGTATGCCAAGGTATTTGTAGTCTTCCTTTTAAATTTGCTTAATCAGTTCTCTATTAAGTAATTCTATTCCTGCTAGGGACTGTACCTTGCCTCTTTTCGGGTACATTACACCACCCTTCTTGTGTCCGAATTCCATTCTAATATCAGCACTAAAACAGTGGATCGTGTTCACCAAAGAACTCACTTGTGCCTTATCCTTACCATACAGTTTCAAATCATCCATGAAGAGGAGGTGGTCGATCGTTTGAGATGTTTCCCTTTAGTTGGTATCCCAGATTCAATTTCCGAAGTACCAAGGTCAGAAGGGTCATGCAGAGAACAAAAAGCAACGGCGATAAGCTACCACCCTGGAAAATCCCTCTTCTGACTCCCAGGGTGCCCAAGCTTTTCCATAGGATGTTAACTCATTTTTCCACCGCACCATACTTCTCTTCAGAAAACACGTTACATTCCACGCAATTCCAAACAAATCTAAGCACTCGATGATCCACGAATGCGGAATCATATCATAAGCTTTGAGATAGTCAATCCAAGCCATTCCCAAATCTGTTCTCCTTCGTCTACAAACTTGCATTATCATTCTATCTGTCACTTATTGGTCTTTGGTATCTCTGCATCTCCTCCTACAACCTTTTTGTTCTGTCGGTAACGTATCATTCTCATCAAGAAATTTTCACAGTTCTCCAATTCCTCCTGACAGTAACTTACACGTTAATGGGAGACAAGAAATTGGCCTATAATTGTCGGTAGCATTTCATTTTGATGCATCCTTCAGACACATCACCGTTCGTCCTTTTTATCAACTAACCCGCGATTTTTTCTTCTCCATAGATCAAAGCATTACACTGCTTAGCGATCAATTTATGGCACAGACTGAACTGTTTTATCCAAAATCTTTGTACACCATCAGGTCCTGCTGCTTTTCGATTGCATTATCTTTTTTTACTCATAGTTCTGATACTGTCTTCTGTGAAGTCGATAGCCACTTGCTGGGGCTAAGAAGCTGTTTTATTAGGGCTGCAGAGCCATTCAGCTGCAATATTCCATATCTTACCCCAGAACTGTCAGGAACTAATCTTCCACGTTCTATGTCATCATTAATTTATTGATAAAATCTTTTTTGGTCGGCTCTAAACAAGTGGTTTTACCAGTATTGTTTAATCGATTGAGAAGCGAAGAGCAGGGTTAGCAATCTCTTTTTAGTAATGGAACGCTAGACATTCTAGAAACTTCCAAGAGAAACGCTAAGCTTCTTGAATAATCTAGAATCACGTCTCATGACACAGATACTTGGAGAAACTTAGTAAAGAGAGGTTACTCTATAATCTTTCTTGCAAGGGAGATCATTCAACTATAAAGCTACGTAGACCACTACAGATAGATATGTTTCTTTATTAGCCACATAGAGGGGACAAAATACAAATGTAGAGTTTTTCTTTTCGAGGGGGGCGAAAACAAAGCAGAAAAAAAACAAAAGTGGGGACAACGATGAAAAAAAATACATCGCAAAACGTTTGGGGTATTTACACAAAATACGAAATAATACAGAAAATTCCCAA
>NC_068986.1:69343904-69344767 GCF_001194135.2 Octopus bimaculoides | reverse complement strand
TTGACCAGAGAGGAAAGTATTTGTCTCTAATCCTTTCAGACGCGTCCACCAGATGCATTCTTTCGCCATAGCCACAAGTACGATAAATACAGCTCTTCCTTCCCGTTTAAAGGAAGGAGGCGTGACGATATTGACGATAGACTCGGTTGATAAACCGACTCGTCCCACACGTGACAGCAGTCGTTCGACATAAGCCCACAGCTCAGATAGATAGATAGATAGATAAATAGATAGATAGATAGATAGATAGATTCGTAGGTAGGTAGGTAGGTAGGTAGGTGGGTAGATCAAGATCACTTCAACTACTACAATATTATGTTCTAGCTAAGGCTAACGCCACTCGTAGTCAGCTCTTTTTTTTTTATACTCACGATAACGAAGTAAAGGGTTCTAGAGTTATTTCAGGGTTGTCTCAGTTGCAGGTATACGGTGCTGATGATAACCAAGGAACTAGAAATACATTCAGCGCTTCTACTAGAGAACGCCTTGAAATGACTGTTGGAGTTTTTAACACCTATAGACTAGAGCGAGAATTGTTCTTAAAGGCAAACATCAGTGAAAACGGTCATATTTGAACTGATCGAAATGCTTGTTTACTTACACACCGCTTGCTTGTACCTACTACAATATACAGAGGCACACACAGAGGCACGCATATATATATATGCATATATATATAAGCAATGTTAATTCTCTAAATGAAGTATTAACAGTAACTGCACGATAAAGTGTAGTATATTGCCACTTAAGTGTGGCTGACCCCTAGGGGTGGATGTTACTGTTGCTTTTAGCCCCAGGAGGACATCTCCTCCAGCTGGCTTATCGACACACGATAAGCCAGCTGGAGGAGATGTCCTCCTGGG
>NC_068986.1:69341173-69343584 GCF_001194135.2 Octopus bimaculoides | reverse complement strand
TATATATATATATATATATATATATATATATGTATGTATGTATGTATGTATGTATATATGTATATGGCTGAAACGTATGAAAGGTGCACATACATACACACACACACACCCATACGCACACACACACTCACACACACATATATAAACATAAAACTTCAGCAACACCCATTCCACTCTATATAACCATGCACACAAATATTTGTGTACGCGTGAGCACAACTGTGCGTGTACATATACATATGTTTCAACCGGCCTTTATAATTTACATAGATATTCAGAAAAAATGTCCATTGAAGCATGTACACTGCAATTCCGCAAGAAACATTTCCACCGATTACTTGTATTAAAATAGCTGCTCTGTAAAGCCAAGTAAGATATTTAAGTGTCATAAAACGAGAAACTAATCTCGGTAAAGCTATGCTTGCTGAGAAATAAGCTACCGGCTTACACTTTAGTATTTTCTTTCTTTTATTACTCTGTTTCATTGAATACTTTGTTCAAATATTATTTACTTTGGAAATTTTCCAAAAAAATATTTCTTCTCTGTTTACATACATATATATATTGCTAGATGCATAAATCATACGATATCTTTTATAGAATATCCTACCGGCTTCACCAAAAGAACCTCATTTCTCTCTGTAGAGACGATTTCTTGTAAGCTTTCATAATTTTCTTTTTTTAAAATAGTTATAAAAGTGTTCTTCCATTTCACTATGTCATACATTTTCAAAGATATTGTGAAAGTGACTTCATTTCTCGCACAAAATATGTAATATATTTGAATTTTTTTTTTTTTTTTTTTGTGAATTTTGAAAAAGTTATTTTCAGAATGTGTGTGTGTGTGTGTGTGTGTGTGTGTGTGTGTGTGTGTGTGTGTGTGTGTGTGTGTGTGTGTGTGTATGAATGTTCATACGCGCGTGAGGGTGTGTACGTGTGCTTTTACATATATACATATATATGTGTTTGTGTTTATGTGTATGTATGTATGTATGTATGTGTGTATGTATGTATGCCGTCACTTTGATCACGAGGAAAGCACGCAAGTGGCGGTATACATCATCACAGACATACATATTACATCGACTATGGCAGGGGCAACGTCCAAGCTTGAGGCCCATATCTCTTATTCAGATTGCATTAGAAGACATCTGCGCAATATCTCACTTAGAGCAACAATAAGGGTACAAATTTCAGTGGGATTTAAGCCTAAGCAGCGAGGTTGCGAAGTTTGCTTGTTAACTAGACGGCGATGGCTGCACCTGCATATATGAATATGTGTCCGTATGTAGTGTGCGAATGAATATATATATATGTGTATGTATGTACATTCGTGCACGTACGTGTGTGTATATATATATATATTATATATATATATATATATTATATAAATGTGTATATATAAAGATAAGCGCGCGCGCACACACATGCATATTTCAACAAGAAGTAACATTTAATTGAAATCGTTGACTATATAAATTCGATATAAGCTGTTCCATATTCTGGTTCTAGGAAAGTTTGCTACACGATAGTTTGCCAGTGAGCCGGCAGAATCGGTAGTACGCCGGCTAAAACGCTTTGCGGCATTTCGTCCGTCTTTACATTCTGAGTTCAAATTCCGTCGAGGTCGATTTTGCCTTACAGTGATGAAATAAGTACCAGTTGAGTACTGGGGTCGATGTAATTGGCTTCCCCTCTCCCCGAAAATGTCAGCCTTGTGCCAAAACTTAAAACCAGTATTAATATAATCATTAAGGAGGCGAGCTGTCAGAATTGTTAGAACGCTGGACATAATGTTTTGCGGCACTTCATCTGTCTTTACCTTCTGAGTTCAAATCCCACCGAAGACGAATTTACTTTCCATCATATAATGTGAAATATGTATGACTAGCCCCTCCCCTCAAAATTTCAGGCTTTGTGTCTATAGTAGAAAGAATTATTAATGACATTACCAAGGCAGCGAACTAGTACAATTGTCACTGCGCCCTGTTCGATTCGATAAAATAAGTATGAGTTTCACAATGGGGCCGATGTAATGGCCATGCAATATCCCTAAAGTATTAGGCCTTGTGTTTATAGTGGAAAGAATTATTATTATAACCATTAGGATGGAGAGTTGGCAGACTCATTACCGTGCCAAACAAAATGCTTTGTGGCATTTCATTCGCATCTTTACGTTCTGAATTCGAACTCCGCTGTGGTCGACTTTGCTTTTCATCTTTTTTGGCTTGATGAAATAAGTACAGGCTGTGCACTGCGGTTGATGTAATTGATTACATACCTCCACACAAAATTTCAGGCCTTGTACCTGTAGTAGAAAGATGAATTATTATTATTATTCAAAATAAGTGTACTTCCATAAGCACACTTCCATATATATATATATATATATATATATATATATATATATA
>NC_068986.1:69337443-69339337 GCF_001194135.2 Octopus bimaculoides | reverse complement strand
TATATATATATATATATATATATATATCCAAAGCTATATGTACGCTTGTATCTATTTTTACCACTCCTGCTTTGACTGAAGATGAAGAAAAAAGGTTGGTCATTCCCCCAAAATTCTGTATAAATATTTAAATATGATTTCTGATAAAAATTTGACTAAACAATACGAGCTTTCTCCTATCAAATACTGTCTAGAATTTTTTTTATATATATATATATGTGCTAACAAACAATCATAATTTTTGATGAACTTATAAATAATTATGAATTTATTTTATTGCCTATTTTGAACACTTTTATGTAAACTGTTTAAACACAGCCCTTTTTAATATCTTCTTATCATTGTCAAAGATTCTGTCACTGTATTTTAATACATCTGTGTTAACTATTTTTTAACACCACAAAGGCTACACAAAGCCTTACATTTTACTTTTGAAAATCCTTTTTTAAGAGAAGTGAAACCGGTCAAGTCAATAAACATCTTTAAAACACTTCGGCATTTTCAAATCCTCTTCCCTATATATATACATATACCCATTTACCACAAGTCAATTTCAAATGCTCGTACATATATATAATGAAATGGTGCAGAAACATGGAATTATAAATAGAGAGAGACTCACACAATCATATATCCCAGCATACATTCATATATACTCGCCTTCAGAAACAAGCACAATAAAAACAACGAAATATTTATAGACACCCACAACTATACCAGACAAACATACACACTCCCAATACAGTTAATACCCTGACGTGTGCATACACATATACACACGCATATTTAAACACGTACTCAGACACACATACACACACGCAAACACGCGCGCACACACACAAGCACACATTTAAACACGTACTCAGACATTAATACCCAAATACATGCACGCACACACACAGACACATACACATCGTATGACAGTACATCCATAAACCAGGTATAATTTGTTTCACAATGAACAAAATAACAATGAAAGAAACACATAGGAATTAGGGCACAGACATACATCGAGATGCACATACATAATCAAACACGTAATCGAGTACATTAACCGACAGTAACTTTTTTGTGTTGTTCTCGCACATATGAAACCTCTTACTTCCTTCTTCACTTCCGTTCATTCTACCTTTATCCGTTTATGACGTCACCGGATACAGATGAATATGATTTCCCCATTATTCCTGTTTCCCCCCCATTCTCCATGCATTTCCTTTTATATTGCTATCTCAAGAAGTTCTTAAGCAGAAAACGTCAAAGACTCTTCAACTTTCTTGCTTCTTATTCACATCAAACTAATAATAATTACAATTGTTCTCTCTTTACGTCGTTATATTTACGCAATATTAATGGCGTCTCCGATTGAACGGTTTACAACACCAATAGTATCTTGCATCTAGGGTACCTTGACCATCCAGGAGAGCTACAATGCAATCAATAGCACAGAATATTGCAGTAGATGGGTATGCAGGAGTCACAAGCTGGATATGACCCAGCCTCCATAGAGTGGAGTTTCTTCTCTAAAAACCTACTACTCTGCACTTCCAAGAGTTGAACTACTGCTATCTCTAGCAGACGGGTATCCACCACCGAGGATGAGCACAAAGAGCTCAAAACCGTACGGTCTGGTAATCTCGTGGCTGAAAAATGGTACAGGTTCACTCCCCTGCTTGCAATATATATATATATATATATATATATATATTATAAGGTTTTTAACTTTTAAATTTTCATATTCAAAAGAGACAGAGACTTCAAACTCGATATATCGATTTATTCACCACTCTATGTTAACATTTCTGTGCCAAACTTAGGTAAGTTCTTATGCTATATTGGTAACGGTTGCTACATCCTCTGGAAAATTATTATATATATATATATTGGGTGCAGATTG
>NC_068986.1:69320689-69333002 GCF_001194135.2 Octopus bimaculoides | reverse complement strand
CTTACGTCCCTGTAACTTGGCGGTTCGGCCAAAGAGCCTGATAGAATAAGTACGATGGTGATTCGACGATTTTCCCTCACAGCTGCACACACATCAGGTATCGCCAAGCTTTTGGCAAAATTTGATGCAGATTCTCTGCTCAACTTTGCCTGTCATGGCCAATGCGATGATCACACGCTACGCTCACAATACCTATTCAGGAGCTTTTCACCTAATCTGTTCAGTGCAAATGTGATTCATTCTCTCTTTACTATACAGTAAGTGTAGGCTTTGTAATACAACCCTGTACTCGAAAGCTATCTGTACTAAACTTATACCTCTGCCTACATCCGCTTAACATAGATCCTATCCGTGTCATTGTTGATATGAAAGTCGCCAGTAGTTGTCACTACTATCTTTCTAGTCCTGATGTCCAAGTTGCTTCGAGAGTCCAGTCCAGTATCTCAAATTTTGGTACTAGCACTGACACTGCGAAATGGTTTTATTGAATGAGACAGCTCTGAATATATCTTCCGAAATCTGCTGAAGTATCGAGGGTACCGAAAATAATGTTATATTTTATGTAATAAGTTCAAATCGGCATAAAACCTAATCGCAAGTATATTTATTCATCCAAAAGATAGTCGGCATCGTTAGCAATTACATTCTCCCACCTCGAAATCAGTTATCTGATTGCTCTAGAGGAAAGCATCAAGTCCCTTAGAACAGAAAAAATATTTGGAGAGCCTGCATCTGAATGTCTTTCTCTGCTTGTAAATTGTTCAAGTGATCTCTGAGTAAGGGAAAAATCTTATGGTGGTAGTGTGAGATCTGGTGAGTAGGGAGGGTGAGGTAGAGTTTCCCAGCTAAATTAATTAATATTGTCTTGGGTTATCTTCGCTGGATATGGCCTTGCATTGCCATGTGTTATCGTGAGGCGCCTACTTACCTTCCTTCTCTTACATTCTGGCAATTTGCTTGAGATGATCTTGCAGTATACCAAGATTTATTAAGCCTCCAGTATATGTCCTGGATAGTTTGATACGGATCCTCTTCAATTGCTCTCTTCACTGCGTCATTACTGAAAACAGTTGATCTTCCTGATCAATACCCATCAAGAAATTCAAGTCACCATTTTTGTATTTATTGAACTACCTTCGGCATTTCCGAATACACACCATCAGTTTATGCATCTCAAATGCACACGTTATACTGTTGCCCTTACGAAATCCGTAAAGCATGCAATACTGAGTATGCAGCTCGCGAAACTCTTAGTATTTCATAAGCTATCAGACAGAGCATTACAGACAGCGTGTGTGCTCTTTCACATTTTGATCATTACCTCTAAGCTAATTTGTTGGTTGCAAGTACACCTTTTATTGATCTGTAAACTATTTGTAATATGATGCCAGACTATTTGCTTGAAAATACGATATTACTTTTCGGTAACGCGAATATTTCCTTTTGCCACTCTAACGTTAATCATTGTAGCGACATAGGCAATATTATCATCAATTTCGAGGTATTTGTAACATTCATCATTTCAGAGAAGAGAGATAGACAGGCTAGTGGTCGACAATCTTTCGTTATTTTGCTACCGAAAATTTATCTTGGCGAAACCCCATTCGTAAGTTCCGTGAGAATGTCGTACAAGTTCTAACTGCCACTTGGTGTTGAGAATATTATTAGAATGGATTTTAAATCATCAAGAAAAAGAGACACTTTATTTTTTTTCTCTTCACTGTTGATCCTCTTATGTAATCTTATTACTTCCTTAACAAGGCTGACAAAGTGTTCACCACTAGAACGAAAAGCATTATAGATAAGCTGACACCCGGAAGCATTCTTGATGATAGCCTAATTCTCCTAATGATTATTAGTAATAGTTTCAGTTCTGTTTTCCCTGTGGATCATGTTGTCTTTTAATTACATCGGCTATTGTAGTTGGAATATTAAGCAAGTGTAGTGAATCAAGTATCCATGAATGAGAAATAGAGTTGAATACTTCTTATAGTCTAGCCATACAATCAACAGACTTCGGTGTTGTTTTGGTTCCTTAAGGACATCTTTGTTGATGAAATACTGTTCCGCACTTCTGCAGATTCCTTTCTTTCCTCCGGCTTGCTCATAAGTCATCCGATTGTGCGTTTTGCAATCATTCTGAAGGAAGAATTGAAGCACCTTGTATATAGCTTATGTATAACATTTAAGCATTCTCCAGACTTAATGCTATTAACTACATGCGTCTCCCGGTTTTTAGCTACGAGCAATGTACTAGCAAATATCGATCAGACTGACACATCAAGTTCTTGTTCATTTGAACAGGTTGACGAGTGCTTTCATGTAGCGTGAGCTTTCTGTACCATTAACCGGCTATTAGGTCCTTCCAAGTTTTCAGTTTGGCATTTGGCACAACTGTCAAGAGAGTTCCACTGGTCATATATGTTTTAGGAGAAATGTTTGCACAATACTCACACTGTAGCGCATCTAAACGCATTGTATCACAGTTATGTTGTTTGTTTAAATACTAGATCCTTTCCAAAAGTTAATCTAGATCATACATAGTGGGGACTTTTCCTACATTGATGGTATGGTCTTCCATGCTGCGATATGCTGCTCGTAGATTTAATTTCTTATGATATCGAAGGTCTTCACTTTTGGCTGTCAGTTCACGTTTAAGGGCAATTAACTTCCCCGTTAGTGTCTCGTGACCTTTGCACTTAATGGTAGCATCTAATTGTCCAGTATTTTTCCGAGTTTCTTACTGTTACGATAGATTGCAATAATTCCCATCTGCTGGTGAATGGTAATTGCCACACAGTACAGCAAGACATTCAATGTCTAAAAGCTGGGAGCTTTAATCAGTGTTAGGTGTTCCTTAGCAATTTGATGGATCACGGATAACATCAAGATGATAGTTCCTATCGATTCGTGTCATAAGCTTTCTTTCATGTAGTTGTTTGTAAATGGTACAATCTTGTTTGAATTTTGCTCTTAGTTGCATTTTGAGTTGCTCATAATTTTCCATAATTTTTGTTTGTTCGTTATCAGTGTAATAGCTCGTTCAAATTTTTATTTAATGAGCGATTTTGACAGACAATAAGAAGTACTGCATATATTGTGTCATTTACCACATTTACTCGAGAACTCAATGGAAGAAGTGATCATTAATGGATGTTGATAAAAAACTAGTACTAAGTGATACAAATATACCCAAATTTTCATTATGGATTTTTAAAAATATAGTGCCTGATGTTTTACTTATAGAATGTCCTATAAAAATTCTGATTTTCATTGAAGTCCCGAGTTTCCTTCTAATAAACAGCAGAGTAGCTTTTTTCAATTCATTAACAATCATTACGAATGCAGTTAGATTTCGTTATTTTGTAGAAGCTCGATAAATATTGGACCAATTTACGAAGTTTAAAAAATGTACTGCTTAGAAGCATATCCAATCTGGCTTTAAATAAAGAAGACCTTAGTTTCTTTTTTTATTCCAGGAAGGAAAGAAACTAACATTTACTAAAATATGAAACTGAAAGAAAGTTTGACTTAAATTATCATATGCTTACTGAATGACTATTTTGCTGCTAAATAATCTGAAAGATATTTTGCATAAAACTCTTGAAGTAGAAGGAATTAATAATAATCCATTTCAATGAAGAGTATGTAAACATTTCAAGTATAAACTTATATATATTTTGCTAATAAGTATTATACACTTTTTTAAAGTTCATTCCATTAAAATCGACTTAACCTCGCGACTTCCTATGGTTGACAAATTTCTGTTTACATGCGACACATCTTCGGAATATATTTTATGATATCCGTAGCTATTTTCGTTTAATACTCAATAAGTTGGCGATAAATATCTACTCTTGTTTAATTCTACAGTTGATATATGAGAGCCTTTGACAAGTGAAAAGTTGTGTGAGAATATTTACCAACGAAGAGTAAGTGCAAAATATTATTTCTGTATTTATGTCCCGCAGCCAAAAATATAAGTACCAAGAGCACATTAGGGACGGACCTATCCTCAGCATAAAACAAAGCAATATTGCAATCAAGACCAAAAGCTATCGATCTGATAGCTTTCTAGACATGGTTTCCTGCACATGTTGCATTTTCCAGCCTCTGGAGAGATTCTTTGTCTTCTAATTATACAGACAAGTTCAGCCAATCGAAGTTTTACAGATTATTATACTACATATGTGAAAACTGTATGGTATGTGTATTTATCATGAAAAATCTTCCCTCAAGTCACATTCCCTTCATCCCTATTCTGTCTCCCAACAAACCAGTCTCTTTCCTTTTCATATGCATATACATGTGTGTCTCTGTGTGTTTATGCGTTTTTGTTTGTATATCATCTGTCAGTGACATTTGCCTCTCGTATAGACGTTTAAGCACTAAACGTATGTACAGCACTAGTAATGGTGTTGGGTTAAGTGCCGGCACCACTCGGAAATAATGATCGCCGTTGCTTGGACCTTCTACTCATTTCCGCAACGGCACATGCCCCAACATCATCACTAGCACAGAATATTTAATAAGAACACACTTATACAC
This sequence comes from Octopus bimaculoides, assembly GCF_001194135.2. Taxonomy (NCBI): domain Eukaryota; kingdom Metazoa; phylum Mollusca; class Cephalopoda; order Octopoda; family Octopodidae; genus Octopus; species Octopus bimaculoides. The sequence continues at coordinate 69,328,454 of NC_068986.1, read as the reverse complement.
TACTACATATTACACTCAACTAAACGCAGATTATTGTCTCTTCCGAGGTCGTCATACTTAAGGGACTTAAAACAGATTTTGATAACCCTAACAAATGAACTAAAAGAGCTTGTAACTTTTCCAGCACAACATCATGCCCTCAGAACTCACTTTTATTTAGGAAGAGAAAGGTTCATAAATGCAGCATGAGGAGGAACTTAAAAAAAAATACATGAGCCCTACTGTCAATGAGTTCATGATTTGATTTAACCATCTCCGACATACCTCTCCGAATCCCTTACAAGAGAAACGCGACTTTACTGTCCAGCTGCTGTAGAACTCTCAAGAAGACCATACTTAGTGTCATTTAAAATAGATTATAATTATCAAATTCCTACTATATCATGGAGACCTCAAACTCTGCAATTTTATGTACAGCTGAAAGCATCCCTATCCTATTCGCCCGTGAACCAGTACTCAGAAAAAAATTTGAACTCATTCGAACGTCATCCACATACTCATACACACACCACAACACACTATCATCGCTCACTAAAACACAAAATGGATGCACATCATCCTGCCCGTGGTTATCTTAAAGCTTCCTGCAAACACATAAAAACGTACGTACCGATCCACATGATCTACCGGCCTCACAATAACATACATACATACATGCATACATATACGTGTGTGTGTGTGTGTGTGTGTGTGTGTGTGTGTGTGTGTGTGTGTGTGTGTGTGTGTGTGTGTGTGTGTGTGTGTGTGTGTGTGTGTGTGTGTGTGTGTGTGTGTGTGTGTGTGTGTGTGTGTGTGTGTGTGTGTGTGAATGCATGCGTATGTATGTATACAGACGTCTTGAGGATTTATAAGCTTTCGCGAGAACATGAAAGAAATTGGTGATAATTTGTTTACATCCCTGTAAGTTAGAGGTTCGGCAAAAGAACCGGTAGAATAAGTACCAGACTCAGAAATATATAATAGCCGCAGCCTAATGATTTAAGCACGTAAAAGATAAAAGTTATATATGCATGTGTATATATATATATATATATATATATATATATATATATATATATATATATATATATATATATATGTATACATATATATATGTATGTATGTTTTGAGAGGAAAGTATATATTAAGTTGTGCATAAGTGGCATAGATACAATGGAATGGTATCTCTAGGAAATCGAAATTAGGCAGGATTATGTTCACTTAAAACATTACAATGATCGAGATACAAGTACAACTAGTCACTCTTAAATCATGGGCGAAAAAGTGTGCAGGGATCTTTCATTAATATGTTCCCTTGAAGTATTGAGTTTACTTGGGAAGACTATTAGCCAGTGTTTCCCACACTTTTTACCCAATTGTCGCCTTAAATACTAAGATGCTTAACGTTGCCCCTCCCTAGTTTTAGACGTATAAAGGTACAATTTTATTAATGTGACTAAAAAAGAATAATTATGAGAGCACATATTATTAATTAATATGATTAAAATTAGAATAATTAAAATAGCACAGATCATTTATTAATGCGATCCCTGTGGCTGGTGATCTGCAGCAAGTTTTGCAATATTTGTTTCCAAATTTGATAAAAGAAGTCGTAAATCATCACGCTTGACTACTTCCATTCGGTTTCTATTTTTGCTCGAAATTTGATTTACATCGCTAATACCTTTTTCAACTCAGATAGGAGAATGGAAAAGCAATAAAAAGTATTTTGGCTTCCTTCCACAATATCGAATACTTCAAACTACATTGCAGCCACATTTCACACAAATTTTTGATTTTCAAAAATCAACTTTTCTTTTTCATCATTTTGTAAATCAATGATTGTTTCATGTAATTCAATTTTTTGTTCTATTTTGCATAAAACAGGGTTTGTTTACCCAGTCAGAAATCCCCAGTTTAATCAAATCATTAAATTTTGTCTCAAAATTATCTTTCAATTATTATAGATGTTCAAAATCGGTCTTCAGATATCATTTGTAAATACTTTTGTGAAGCTTTCGTCTGCCAAGGTTTCACGCATACAATTCATTTTTAATTATAAAGCTGTTAACTTCATTCTTTGCGTGTATTATATTGAATTTGATTCTTTGCCATAAATATAAGCAAAATCTCATCTCCACGAATAAAGTCAATACCATTTGCTAGTTGGTCATCAAGATGTATTTATAAGTAGAATTCAATAGCAGGCTTCTTTTGACTGTCATACAACTTTAGTGTTGAAAATTCGTATTTTAAAATTTTCTCAGCACAGTCTAATGTTTAAGGCTCCAAATTTTGATTTGTTAACAACTAATATTACTAAAGCTAAGTTTGGAGGCAGTTGCTCACTAAGGTTGACGAATTACACAGGGAGTTGCGAATGGAGTTGTGAATAGTTTAGATATATTTAGATGTCTTTCAAATGTCACCTTCATCATTTGTAACTATGATACGTTTATCATATAAATTCTTTTCTGGGTGCTCTCTCAAACGTACTCTTTCCAACGCGATGGTTTTAAAGAAAGACACATGAGCCACTTATCAGTTGAAATTAGAGTGACAATTTCAAATTGCTGGTTGTTTACATTGCTGAACTTTGACGTATATTTCACTGGGAAGGAAGAGCTTTTTTAGTTTTTGTTTGTTGGATGCATCTTTTTCTTTATTTTTTCCATTAATAGAAGTACTTGAACGACTGTCGTCATTTTCCTGCGTGTTCATAATGGTAAGAAATATCGAAAGTTTAATAGCAAATGTGTTTTGAGCCACGAATATCACAAAAAAGAAATAGTTAATTACCAAAACTTTAAAATTTTCATCAAATAAGTTCAACTAAAAAAAACAAAATACGTAGTTTATACGTAGTTTTAACTATTTGTACAAAACATGAATAAATACGAAGTTTAAAATAATTTCTTTGCTAAAAATAAAAATAAAAATAGTTTTTCATTGGCGAAGAATATTTATGCGTACGCTCATCCATAGCAACATTCGCCAACGGTAAAAATCATCGAAAAAGCACGCAGATCCTCCGCTTAAGAGAAACTACACTTTTTTTACGTTCTAGTCAAAACAAGAAAATAACTGAGATTCAGATATTTTTTTAATTTCGTATTTTTAAAACATGATGTCAAAGATTTTTTTTAAGAACAAACAAAAGGAGAATACATTACTAGACGTAAAGAATGTATGGGAATACATTGCTACATAAAGAGTTAAAAACCTACTCAAACACGTTTTAATCGGTGAAAGAGAACTCGTATTTTAAGTACGTTCAAAATGAAGATATTTTCTTGGAAATTTTAGCCGTAGTACTATGTTCTTCAAAACTTGCTTCAGAATAAACTTTACTTATAGTGAAAAACTTGTGTGCCTTGACAGAGTGATTAAGGAGTGGGGACACGAAGTGTATAAAATAGATGAACGAAAGGGGTTGCTGACATCAGTAATTCGGGCTTTAAATACTTAATTCCACAAGTGGATTTTTCTAAAAATTACTTGGTTCGAGACGCGTGGTGGTTTACTAACTGGTGACTGACTGAGTTATCGTCTAAAAACTGAGATTTTGAGATTTTAGAAAAGAAGAATATGCGGTCAAAAGTTAGTGGTTCCTTCAATGATCAGTCAACCGGTAATGATTTATCAACTGGTAGAGATCAAAACCTTGCTAGACTACAATTTATATTAGTACATATCTATTAAATCGCATTACGAAATTTCGTGATTGTAACTAAAGGCATCGAGAAAAACTTAATTCTTGTGTGAAAATATTTTCCTACGCTGACGCGCCAAGACACTTTAATTGTAAAAACCTACATCACCACGCTGAGAAACATGTCAGAGATATGCCAAAAGTACTCATATTTTAATGCATGGAATGTACACTGGTATTATTATCACTTGGGACATCCGTGTATTTTTAAACCCAATATTTTTAAAGTAAAAAAAATTAACCTGTAAAATATAATCAAATTTGGCAGTATAGTGTTTTCCGCCTTTATCGTTACTTTACTGATGATGATATACAAATTTATTCACCGCCATCGCCACCGCCTGTAATATAATTTTGCTCACTACCCTCCTCATAATACCAAATGTGAAATCCCAAGGGAAAGTGCTGGCTCCGTTAGGAAACACTACTCTAAGAGGTCGTTCAACAAGCTAGTTATAGTAACTAAGTCACGTCCCAATTACTTAAAAACGGAAGGATGCATTGGATAAATTTATAACTGATTATGTTATGAACGAAAATTTGATACGATGGTCATGGATAAAAAACATTTGATCTTCATCGTGCTTGATTTGGAGCTAACAACAATTGAGTTGATTTTTTTTTCTGGATATTTTCATTTAGCGATATTTGCGCAAATCTAGATTGAACACTAAAATGAATTATAATTAAGCAGAATATTGGAAGTCGGTAGCAGACAGCATTTTAATTCAAAATATGTAATTTATTGTTTTCATACTTAACATTTGCTACCACACATCTTGAATATTTTCTATCAGCAGAAATACAATAGCAGAGAAATAGAAGTGAATCATAAGCAGAATGTAATAAAATTCAAAGGGCCTATAGAATATCATAGAATGAAACATAATCACCTTATCGAGGCTGCAGTTAACACTAGCCAATTCCTCATGGACCCAACAAGTACAGAAAAAAAAACTTAAGGGATGAAATGTGTCCTAAGTTTTATCTCAATTTCATGGAGTAGCTTTTGTTTTGACTTTCTTTATTCTGCGAATTTATATATTTAAAGCGTTTTTGCTTAGGTTTTATTGTTGTCGTTGTTTTTACCCTTGTTTTGTCTTTTTTTGTTTTTTTCCTTATCTAATACCATGTGGTGCTTTCAGAGCGAATGAAATTCTACTTTTCCTGAATATCAAAAATAACGGATGCATTTATCTATGCAGTAACCACTAGAGTGAAACATTGTTATATGTGTCACGTTTAACCATTTCTGTTGTATTATTTTTTAAATATTTTTCTTTTGCATAATAATATAATGTATATCTTTGCTACTCCGATTTTCTGCCCCAGTGAGGAAAGCTGTTTCCTCTCAAGGGAATTCGTATTCTTTTATAATATAGGGTTTTTTACGTCTACCCTTAAAGTAAATATAAACTGGTGTTTAGATAGATTACAAATTTGTGTTGTTCCTCCTAACGCCAAACATTGTTAAATCGTGCTTATAAAGAGTGAAATTGTATATGATAAATCAGATGTGTAGCCTCATAGGGAAGTATACAAATACATATCATTTGTTGTGTATGCTTAAATATACAGATAGTTTCCACTTTATAATATCATACATAAAATTGCGAGAACATGCAGTATACTGCTGCACGCAACTGATAAATAGATATAATATACTGATTAAGAGCGACACTGAATAGTTGATTTAAATAAGCGCTTTTTATAGAGAAATGATCTGAGCATATGTTCAGTATCAGTAGTCTTAAAGAATTTTGAAGAATCTGAGGCTCCCTTAATAGGATTTTGCGGTATTAACAAATGGCTATGCAACTTCACAGGGAAAATATGAAAGTTTAACAACTGGAACGACCGAAGAACAATACACGGTCAACAACCCAATATCAACGTATATGATTGTCGAGACGTCATTAGCGAGAGTGATGAAAGGAACGTATTTCAAATAAAGACGTATTTCTAAATACTAACATAAAACAAAAGATCGAAAAATCGAATGTCTCTTTAGTAAACTGTGTTCATATTCGACAATAGAAATATTATAAGTAGTGAATTTTTAAAGAAATTTTAGCCATTCTGCAAAGAGATGAATAGATGAGAAGTTAATGACTTCAGCAGAAATTCGATTTCCAGCAAAATCACATTTTTTTTCTGTCTAATACCAATGTGATTTAGATAGAAAACCATCTCGAAACATATGAGTTAACTTTATGAAGTATTTATAGACAAGGATATACAGTAACAATAGATAAAAGATGTGAACTGGAGGCAAGTCTTGCCCGCAGCCTATTTACTATTTCCATTTCTAAGGAAAGCATTTTTTTCTTTTCTCCATACAAAACAAATATTGTACCTATGTAAGATAAATTCTATCTTCTGATACACATTTATCACCATTCTGGGTTCAAATTCTATTAAGATCAACTTGCAGGAGCCACCAAAATATAACCAATAAAATGCACGGATTGTGCGCAGAACTTGATTTATAATTCACTACGATAGGCTGAAGTTATGTAAGGAAAAAAGATTTTGCTTCAATCAGGGCTTATTTTTGTGTTTTGTTCTTTGTGTTAGATTGTATTTACAAGTTGACACTTGAATATCTTTTGTCTTTAACACTTCAGACTGAAACGAAGATCTACCAATGTATTTATCATTTTCTACTACACTTAAAAAAACATTCGAAATCTGATTCCTATTACTTAATCCTTTTATATTGCCATACAAGTGGTTCTGAGTATTTCGCATAAAATATTGGTCGAAATAAAAGTAGTTACTGGCCCACAAACCTCATTTTAAATGCTGTCTGTCAAAGAATAAAGGTTTTTTGCAAGATACTGAGATATACTAAAAACATTCGACGGATATACATTACTGGTATTTATTTTACTCAATATATATTGCAGTGGAATATGCACATGTATAGGTGCATATGTGCGTGTGTGAATGTGTATGTGTATGTAGTTTACTTGCTTCATCTTCACTCACTCTCTCTTTTTCTCCCACTTTCTCTCTCACTCCCTTTCACTGGCGGTCACTCCTCTTATGCTACTCACTTCTGCACATCCTTCCTGTTAGCTTTTGGACTTGCGAGATCACGTCACCCTAGTCCCAATATTTCTCTGTTGGAGTTGTTTACCCAGACAAAAGTCTCCCTATATTTTCATCCACGTTATATCTCTTCTTTGTAGCAGTCGTAAGTCACATTCTTCGTTTATACTCCGCATGTATCTGTTACTCTGTATGTATGTGTGTGTGGGGGGGGGGTGATTTTGTTTTGGGTTTTATTTTACTTTTTGGATCAATCTTTCGTCTACGCCTTTGTTTTTAGCCGTAACTTTTATCTTCGCTTTGTTTTGTATGACCTACTGCCGTTTTTCCACACAAAGTTAGCGACTTTTTTTTTCCCGAACTTCCAAATCGTATGGACTCTGGGTAAACAGTTGGTAGATGAAATGGATTTACCCCGTTTTCTGTGTGTGTGTGTGTGAGCTAAATTACAGTAAATATTCTACATTTCTTTATCTGGTATGTTTGAAGCTCATTGAAGCACATGTCCAAACATCAGTATACTAGAATCCGTAGCCCAAAGAGTCGAATATGTTATGAACACGACGTCGTCTCATATGGCATGTACAACAGCGACCAGCGTATTCTGCATTCGAACCAACCTGAGCGTATTAATCAGCAAATAATTGATTCTTCACTTTTCATTAACTGCTAAATTCTCGTATACATAAAGATAGCAAGAAGAACCTCTTGAGTCGTGCACTGTTTAACCTTACATACACGCGTATATATATATATATATATATATATATATAGATAGATAGATAGATAGATAGATAGATAGATAGATACGCATATGTATATTTGCATATACATACAATTGTAATATATATATACATGTGTGTGTATAAGTATATATATGCATAAATATGTATATATATGAATATATATGAATATATATGTATATATATGAATATGTATATATGTGTGTATATATGCATATATATATGTGTGTATATATGCATATATATATATGCATATATATATATATGCATATATATA
>NC_068986.1:69316360-69320679 GCF_001194135.2 Octopus bimaculoides | reverse complement strand
ACTTCTTAATTTTAAAAACAGCTATGGCCTTTTTGGGTTTATTTGCATTTGATGTATTATTTTTATTTAAAACACTTTTGATTTTTCTTTTTATTATTTTAAGAAGGCAATTCTCAGTTTTATTTTGTATCTTTTGCGTTTTTGTTTTGTTTGTTATGTGCAAAATGTAAAGACCTCCTAATGGAAAACTCTATCATTTTTCATTTGTTGAAATATTTTCTACTTATCAAATAACATTAAAATCTTTTATGTTTATTTCCCTCTTGAAATGTAAACGATTCTTTACAGAAATCTCCGTTTTAGCTGGGGTTTTTTTCTTTCATTGCAGAATATTTCTTTTATATTTTTTTAAACCCCTTATCTTGCGATAATTTTCTTTATTTCCTTTCTTTATTTCTGAGCAATGCTCTTTCTCTCACACATTCCTAACATATATTACTTTAATTGGTATATATATACGTTTTTCCCAGAAAAATGGCATGACATTATATGGAGACTACTTTTCAAACGTCCTTTAGCAAACTTTTTCCTCTCAATAGTTTAGTTTCAGGAGTCAGAAAACAACTGTTTTCACCTTTGTTTTTGGAAGAGCGTTAATAGAACAGAGAAAGTAAATTGTCTAGGGTGTTGATATTTTCAAGGGGTCGACTCTTTTATACTATAGGGATAGAATATCTAAATATTTGGAAAGAACGGGATATGCATTGTAAAGTGGATATAAATATTCCACTTATTCGAGTCCGTGTTTCTCCGTCAATCCTCAGATAATTCCAGTCAGAGTATTTCCAAATTTCGAACGCATGGAGAATATGAGCGCCATGTATTTTATTTTGAAAATAAATAGTCTAACTTATGGCCTTCATGAATATCAAAATTTGATCAAGTCTTTAAAATGAGTCCAACATTGTCTATTTAAAGAAAAAGTGAAAACTATGCTTGAGAGACATCATATATTAATTGAACATCAATTGTTTTATTGCTTAGGAGAAACAAACATAATTATTGGACAATGTTTTAATTTCTTAAATATCAAGGAAAAGTAATAAGTTGAAACTAAATTGACCACAAATATTCCAATGTCGAAAATATACAAATTCATAATAGTCCTTTCTAATATACGTGCAAGGCTTTAAATTTTGTGGAAGGGGACCAATAGAGTATATCGCTTCCAATGCTTAAACTGCTACATATTTTATCTGGTACTCATGTTATCGTCTCCGCAGGAATGAAAGGTAGGGTTGACCTCGGTAGAATTTGAACTCAGAACATAAGCAGTCAGAAGGAATGCTGCTACCATTTTGTTCCGTGTGCTAACGAATTTGTCTGCTTCTCACCCATTTACATACTCATAATATTGATATTAAATAAAATGAATACTACAGAACAATAAATAAACTTTCGACAGGTTTTGATCAAGCAACAGTTTCAATTTATAGTTGAAATCATTTCACTTGAAAGTAAACTCTAATGTCATATTTTCCATTTATCCTTTTAAAATTATTGGACAGTAGGCGCAAAGAAATGATATAATGTTAGCAATCTATTTTGAATCAAACATTTAGAGTAATTACGATATACAAGCATAAGCATTCGAATTTGATTTAAAAAGCAAGTAGTTTGTTTGGGTAAATAATGAAATGAAACTAAATGTTGCAAAGAATTCACTCAAATTCATTAAATATGTTGCGTTGGTACTACTACAGACGTCAATTGTTTTCCTATTTCTCAATATGCTACATAGTTCATTCAATGTTTTATAGACATTATGCATACCTTTTATTCATCTCTATTCCAAATATTTGTATCTGAATGGAGGCATGTTGATTCAGGGTGTAATAAAAGAATGGATTTAATCAGTTTTCATGTTTAGGTTAACCCCGAAACTGATGGCTTCGTATACGTACTCTGAGATAACCCCAATATTGATGAAAACTGCTTTTGACCTACAAATAATATTGATTTTTGTGAGAAAAGCAGGGATAGACCAGTACTGATTGAAAGAGTCTGAAGTGGCTACAGCAATATTATAAATCTCCCAGATGGAAATAGAATTATGGTTCATTTTGCTAACACACTTGCAATTCTGAGTTTCCCAAATTCAATAAATATAATAAAATGACATAACTCCATTTATCATAAGGGTATGTGGGGTTAGGATGAAAGAGAAAATGGAAGGTTGTATAGAAATAACACCGTATGAGTGCCTAAATACTCAAGTGGTTTCTAGTGTTTTTCCTTGTCAATATAACTTGAAATGACGCTCTCTGAAGTCTATCAACTAAATTTGAAGTTGTAAGTTGATATCTAGACAGGAAAGCAATCTACTAACAATTCTGTACGCAGATTAAAAAAATCTCGAAACGAAGCTTAGATAATTCCAGTAAAAGCAGCCGATAACAGAAACTTTCTTTTCGTATCTCACTTGGCCAGACATAAATTCCAATGAAATTTCGAAGCAAACTTACTTGTTTCAATAAGTAATGTCTTAACTGTCAGCGAACTCTGAACTCGCAATATAAGTGAAATTCTTACTATAAACAAAATATCCAAAAGTTATAAATGGTTAACAATTGAAAGAAAGAATAGAATAAGACTTGTGCTATATATGACAGATAAATTTGCCGCTCCCCCATGGCACCAATGTAAAATGTTTAGTTTCAAAGTGTTATTAAATCAAATAATGAGATTTAGATTGTATTTACTTTGTGCTTCTTTCCAGGAGTGAAACAGACATTAGTCAGTAGTGTGTCATAGTATACATCTTACATTGTAAATAAAAGAGAAATATTCATGAGTTTCATTATTTCTGTAGTCACTAGGATTACAGGCATGAGATAAATGCCAGCATATTATGGATATTTTGTGAAGTTTCGAGAATTGAAAGATGAAAAATACAGAACAGTGAAGTAAAATTTGAGAAACCGTAAAATGTCTAGTACAATTTTTTTTCTGCTGATTTCACTATTCATAATGATTTCAGGCATAGACACACGATCACAATTTTGAAGGGTGACTATAGTCACCTTAAATCAATTTAATACATTTTGTAGACCCACCGACAATGAAAGGAAATGCCGATCTCGTCAAAATTGGAACTAAGAATGAATTTAAAAAGACGTAACTGAATTCTACAATGAGTTTAGTGGTTTGTTCAGCTACTCTGACAATGCTGCCAATGTACAGGCTTTCTTTCGCCCCTAATAATTGTTCTTAACATGGGCACATGGCTTGATGATTAGAAAAGAATTTAATTACATAGATACCAGTACTTAAATGGAACTTCATTTAATTACCCTATGAGATTAAAAGGCAAAGCTGGCCTCAACTATATTTAAACTAAGAACTTAAAAAGCCGCAACAGGTACCAAAAGCTATTTTGCGCGACTCTTTAGTAATTCTAATCAGCCTTACATCATGATGTTATAATGTACTCATACAGGCATTGAAGTTTGCTTTCCTATGTCGGACCGAGACGGGCATGCCTATAAACAAAAGTGTTCAAGTCGTGACCATCTCGTTTTTTCTTACTTTTCTAATGCATCCTATTTTAAAACTGTCGCATGTGATATGAGGGAGATTTGCTTCTATTTCTGGAAGAACGAAGAATCACATAATGTCTCCTTCAAGTTTTATTGAAAGATGGATCAGAAGTGTAAAACAAATCGGCTTAACTGTTTAATTCATTTTGTATTTTGCCAAAATATAAGCCAAAATTTTGTATTTTACCAAAATATAAGCCAAACTTTTGCCAAAATATAAGCCAGAAAATGATAAACTGGCAGCCTTGAAACATCATAGTTTTGTGGTCGAATCTTACACAAAGATCTTGGCTTCTTGAACTCAGTTCTCATGAAGAGCTTCAATTACTTGAATCTGTGAGATGCGATTAATGATTCCTTCGTATCTATTATATTTTATTATAGTTATCAAATTAAATAAATTTCTTTAATCGGTAGGATTACAATTCCCGCACGATTTTGTAAGGTTTAGTCAGAAGACAAAGGGCAACACTCGCATACTTTTATAAGGTCGCTGGTTAGATAACTTCGCTAAAGATAGCCAAGGATGAAATAGTGATGTTTAGCAGGAACAATCCCTCAGTCGTGAAGCCAAAAGGTTTCTGCCACTCAAATTTCGTTCTCAATGCTTTCGTTGGTTCGACGCTATGGTAGATGACATTTGCACATTCTCCAATACTGTGGGATCGAACGTGAGACTATATACATGCCAAGCGAAACTCTTAATCGCACAACTATGCTTTCGTCCTGATGTTTACTGACATTAATTACCATAGCAATACTCCTACAAGGCGAATATAT
>NC_068986.1:69303712-69316242 GCF_001194135.2 Octopus bimaculoides | reverse complement strand
ATATATATATGAAATCTGCGAAATATAGCTTACTAATTGTCCGCTATCGAGAGAGAATATTTTTACCGTAAAAAGAAATGATAAAATATCAAATAAGCAATGGAGTTTCCATCAGCAGATCTAATTTAGATCTGTTAATATATAGGACGGTAGATTTCTATCAAATGTACTTTTAATGCTGTTTGTGTTATTCAAAAGAAATTAAAGTCTTAGATTGGAAATATTTTCGTTATGATATCTACTATAACAAATTCATCTGTTTTGCATGAAACAACGCATTATTTTACTGATGGCACTATTTTCTAATTTTCTGGAAATATGAGAAACTTATCTGAATTTAGTCTGTTTCTGACTGTTAACGCTCTCAAAACCGCAGTTACTAATGGATCTCATGATAGCTACTTAGTAAAACTATTTTCACAATAAAGTTTACCACGTGTTAGATGCAAGATAAAGCAAATGAAATAATGAGAATATATTTTAGCTTTCATAGATATTGTATCGATATCCTTGTATTATACTAATACTGGCTTGCCTTGAAGTAAGACACTTAATTACACATGCTTCGTTTGACTTATCTTGCTTCAGTGTCTGAAAAATGGATGTCACAATTCCATTTAAAGATTAACCTCCTATCCATTTAGTTTTCCATCTGCTTAATGTCTCAGAGACTGTATCAAAACACTGACCCGATAAAATCATGTAATTTTGTCAGAAAAAGGGTAAATATTTCGAGATTCTACACAATGTATGTATCTTTGTTTTTCAAATGGTTAACTTACAAACTTGATTTTAGAAATAACATTATATTGAGGTGAGGATAAAGGCAGCGAGCTGGCAGAATCGTTAGCAATTAGAGCAAAGTACTTAGCAGCATTTCGTCCATTCTGAGTTCAAATTCTGCCAAGATCGATTTTGTCTTCTGGGGTCGATAAAATAACCACCAGTTGAGCACTGGGGTCGACCTTATCGACTTGCCTCCTCCCCCGAAACTGCTGGCTTTGTACTAATATTTGAAACCAATAATCGGGTCAAGACCCTGGTGGTTATGTTTGATACGCATATAAAATATGCAACCTACTGTTAAATCGTACAATCTGAATTGCACGAACTAAGTAATGATTCCTTTTGAAAAAAAAGTGCAGTTTTAATATCTGTAGAGAAGGAAGTTGATGAAAATTACCCTGATATATTACTAGAAGCTGTTCTATTGGTGCCAGAAGAAAGAATAGTCGACGTCATTTTCTTGTGAAAAAATAACTACATAAAATCTATAATTGGTAGATGTTTCTCTCTGGTTTATTTCCATCAAAACAAAAACCAGTTTTCCATTGTAAACAAATACTAAATATTTTAATTATTGAATTTATGCATTAATCGATTCTTAATGAATCTTCAAAACATACTAATTTCATTTTCAGTCTTTAACACATACTTGTGGCTCCGTATATTCCTTTCGCGTCTTCAACGGAAACTGATTGTTTTTTAACATTGTTTCATGACATGTAAACATTTATCGTTTTGACTACCGACTTCATTTTAATTCAGTTGACTGAGAAGTTGTTCACGATATTTACATCTGAGTGCTTGGTAAATAGTGAGATTATATGGTGTATGTTTGTGGAATATTCTACTGGCTGATAAATTACTACTGTCAATGATACCAACAGGCCTTAAATAACAATATTTGCTGAAAGAAATACCAGAATGCAGACAGATTTCTAAACGACACTGGTTAACGCAGACTTAGAATATGAATGGAGTAACAAGAAAAGATTGCTTACAGTACTATGTAAATAAATTATATATGTCACCCTATTTCAGTTACATATTCTTCGTTTTACCAAACACTCAATCCCATGTTTTCAATTGTTTCGGTAGTCATAGATACATATGTGTATGTATCGTTTTTATTTTGTGTATGTGTATGTGTGTGTGTGTGTGTGTGTGTGTGTGTGTGTGTGTGTGTGTGTGTGTGTGTGTGTGTGTGTGCGTGCGCTTGTGTGTGTGTGCGCATTTGTGTGAGGCAATGCAAGATAACTCTTTATTACTACTTCAGTTTTTACAAGTAATCTTCACGCGATTCAGGTAATATGCATAATAGCAAATATTGAGTCTTTTCATTAGTAAAAATTTATTGTAATATATAACATTACATTCTAACAATCCTAGCATTAACACTGGTTTCAAATTTTCGCACAAGACCAGCAACTTCGGCGTGGGAGATAAGTCGATTACATCGACCCTAGTGTTCAGCTGGTATGTATTTTATCGAACCTGAAATACTTAATGGCGGAATTTGAACACAGAACGCAAAGACGGACGAAATACTGCTAAGCACCTTTACGCTCTGAGTTTAAATTCCGCCTGGATCATCTATATAGCGACTTTGCCTCTTCCCCAAATGTTTACCTTTGTACCATAATTTGAAACCAATATTAGTATACGTGCGGACGCGTATATAAATATATGTGGTTGCCTATCTATGCCATTTTAATCCCGAGCAAATCCGGGTATCTCTCTGCTAGTGTATAAATATATGTATCTATATATTTACTTATGCATGTATATATATATATATATATATATATATATTAGAAGATCGGTGATTGTCGTACGCTGACGAAGGGTAAATACCCAGAAACTCGAGTCCATGCGTATCACGTGATCAAGATGGGAAGGATGACTTCCCTTTGCAAATACCGACAGGGCACAGATGTGTGTCAATAGCCAGGTGGCGGAGATGTTCTCCTGGGCTAAAAGCAACAGTAACATTCACCCTTAGGGTTTAGCCGCATTTAAGTGGCAAATATACTTCACGTTATATATATATATATATATATATATCTTCCTTATCAACACCTGTGGAGTCGCGATGGCGACCGAATGGGTAATTTCTTGATTTCTTCTTTGATGATTGGCTCGAACTGAAACTCTTAAGAAAGACTTGAGCTTAACACTACATACTACGAACCACACTTTATCTGCGTCCTCTAAATTCTATATGTTTCATTAACGAAGCTTTAAAATCATACAATATTCTTGCTACATCAATGAGTTATACTTACTTCATGGTTTCTTTTATCATTAAGTGGAACAAAAGCGCAACAGAAAATTATGAGCTTAGTTATTGACATGATACGAACTATCGACTCTCCGCTGCAAGTCCACCACCCCAATAGTTCGATTACCTGACGTTCCTATAGTTGTTAAAATTTACCTTTATATAAGCTGTGAATATATTCCGAATATGTACGCGTGAGTGTGTGTGTATGTGTACGTGCGTGTGCAAAACCAGTCTTTAAATCAATGTAAATAACTCACACTATATCATTACTTGTCTTCTAATATATATGTATAATACTAGATATTAGCTGAAGTTCAATCGGCTTTATCGTGATAATTACTTAATCAAGTTAAGCTTACTCTATTGAGGAAGATATCCAATACTCATAATCAAATTATATTCAGATACGGTGTAGGAGGAGCTAATTAATTATTTCAATTTAATAATTGTCTATTTGATCAGATGCCCGCCTCTAAGACAGAAGCGTTAATGGGAAATCTAACTAACTCCATCATGTATTGAATTAGTGTTATCGTCCCTCGGAAATTCCAGGCATGGTAATGAATTCATTATTTAATCCTTAAAGTGAATTATATAGCGGAAAAAGAATTGGAAAGTTATTGCTTTTTTTCTTTTTCATTTTTTTAAAAATCTTTTACTTGATTCAGTCATTGAACTGCGGCCATCCTAAGGTACTGCCTTTATAGCCTGTGAGTTTGGGGGGGGGGGGGTCTTTTTAGTTTTTTTTTTTTTTTTTAATACTAGGGGTAATGATAAATAACATTTTATGAAGCTCAGAACCACACTTTAATTATAATCCACTTCAGAGTGTCTTGGTAAAAAAAATTAGCTTATAGTATTTAAGAGTAATATCCAGTTTTTAGAGGAATCTTATGACCTTTAAAGTCGAAATAATATTAAAGTCAGGCAGAATGTTCTTAATTTGTATGTATGCGAGGTGTTTTAAACATAGTATTCAAATTTCAATGTTCAGTTTCTACTAACAATTTTGAAAAGCCATCAGTAGTGTGTTAACCTTTTCTCATATCTATTATTTATAGGGCGTCACAACGTCGCAGCCTGCTATCATTTAGCTACAGATCTCTCACCTAGTTAATTATTGAAATAACTTCCGCTGGATCCTATAGCTGTTTGTAGTTTAACATGTCTCCGGGGACAGCTTCAAAGGCAGGAAAATGAAATAACAAATGACTTTCTGAAGTCTAAAGTAGATGTTGTCAGTTTACACATAAACATATATGCTTAAACTGTCTACACGTAGGTGTGTCTGAGTATGTATCAGCTTTTGTGGGAGGGCAGAAATATGTATGTGTGTGCGTGCGAATGTGTGTATGCATGTGTGAATAATTTAATTATTGCAAAGTTATATTAGAATCTTCCAACACAAAAATACATGAGATGTCATCACCATTTAGACATTGGCATATAGAATTCTAATGTATTTGCGAAGCACTTTATCTCTATATAATTTATATACATTTAAAAAAACTTGCATGCGGACTGCTAATATTTAGTGTGTGTGTGTGTGTGTGTGTGTGTGTGTGTGTGTGTGTGTGTGTGTGTGTGTGTGTGTGTGTGTGTGTGTGTGTGCGGGCTCTTGTTTAAGATGTGTTAATATGCGTGTATCTAATGATACAGAAGCCACACACAGACACGCGCGCATACACGCATACATATAAATATATAAAGGGGAAGAGAGGAAGAGAGACAAAGAATGAGAGAGAGGGAAGTGGGCAGAGTAAGTTAGTGAATGAAAAAGCTTTACAAATAAGAAAGCATTTAATTTATATGAAATTTAGCTCTCTCTTTGCAGGTCGGTTAAGAGATACTCTGTAATATATAACAGAAATATAAGCATGGAAATATATGTCAGAAGTAACTATGCTGCCATCATAGACAAAATAGAAACTGCTGCTCTATGCACCACAGTAGTGGCTTTCAGAGCTGAGAACCATAAACACCGGAACTACAAGTAAGCGTTAATTTAGTTAAATTAAGCCTTTAAATATAACAATGGGTGGCAATGCATGTCTAATTCAATGAGGTTGGTCGGATTGATATTTTCTCTTCAGTGGAAACGAGTGGTGCAGCTTTAAAGAGTACAGACTAGATAAAGGTTTTAATATAGGAACCATCGTTAGTGTTTTAAAAATTGGGAGGGTTTTCCTATCAAACTAGTAACTTTTCACAGTTGATTTCGTGACCGCAAGGGTGAACAACACATAAATCCTTTGTGGCTTATCTATGTTGGATATGTTATTCTTAATGTTTCGTGTGTGTCCATCTAAAACCTCTCCACACACTTCATGTAGCTCTGAGGTGTAATCATAATTGTGTTCATTTCGAGAAGGAAGGTTTCAGGAAACTTTTCTGAGGTCATGGAACACACCTGAGAAATACAGCGGAATGCCAGTGTAATCTTAGTGTTCACATCTTGTGGCTGTTCTATAGTCCCTGGTCAACCCTGTTAGAGTAAGGTTTTAGCGAAAGACATTTCAACCATGATCATGCGGTCTTTTCATGTATATTGAGGACTATATTATTTTTGTTTCTTTTATCTTTAGATAAGATGGCAGCTTGTGATTCAAGCGAAATTTTTCTGCTTTTCTAGTATGTTGAGTAACCATGTAGAGTAGTGGCTCCCAATCATTTTTTTTTTTTTGCATCTGGACCCCTTGAATCTTATTTTGCTCTACTGACCTCTATAGCCATTCGATGTATATAAAAACTATCCTACTGTATTTTAATAATGAAATGTTAGGAACTGATTTAACAACTGTTAAAACATTTTATGTACTGCAGAATTATAAGCAATTTATTGCACGTAAATTTTAACAAAATCTAATATCGAGACCCAAGGGCCATATGGACCCCGGTTGAGAACCATTCTACATTTCAGAGGTTCTTTCTCGCAGGGAGTTTGGAATCTAGGAGCGTAGTGAGAAACAGATCGTATCTTTATAGAAATTTTTGTTTAAAAGATTTGCTGTTGTCCAAGGGAATAAGACTACTTCCACCGATGTTTTGCAGTGGCTACAATTTAATGAAATAGCATGCAGTAGAACTGGTCATGGTGGATACGTACACGCCAGAGATACAAAAAAAAAAGCACACGCCCAATTTAAGATAATTCGGAGTTAATCACTTATCAGGTTCAGCGTTTTCTCTTTTCAGGATTTCTAAAGCAAATTTTTAACTAGATTACCCATGAGTTATTTAAGATTATTGCAAAAGTAACAGATTCTACTTCTATCAAAATATGCGGGGCCGTGTCCAATGTTCGTAGAAAGTGTATGCAAAAGTCTTATGTTGTGCACTTATTCTCTATGGAATGTATGCGCACACTGAATGTTAGTGCAAATGTAAACTTGAAATTACAGCATTATTAATTAGGAAATCATATTTCATAAATAATAGATTATCAAATGTAAAGTTCACAATCTGCAACTGTGCAGAAATCAGAAGTTGACAATAGCTGTGTTTCAACTTCAGGAGACCTTTCGTCTATGTGAACACAAAGACGATTTCTAACAGTCAGCAGCATACTTGTATCTATTGGTACGTTCTCTAGATAACAGACACAGCTAAGAGATTACTTTCGATAAATATAATTTCTAATTATAGCATCATGTTAACCAACTATTTCCTCTATGCGTAAAATATTTAATTTTGTGTGCTCGTTGCAATACGTATGTGCGCGCATGCGCTCATGAACACAACTTGAAGGAACAGTTGTTTATATTATTGTGAGGGCATTGTATGCATGGTATGTCCCTACTAATATATGCAACGTGTGGCGTGAGATTTGAGTGTTTATGATGATGTATATGTGATGTTTAATAATATGATAATTATTGTATACCTGTAAATGTGTGTATAGTGTTTAAGGTAATGCATATGTACATGACTTACTTTCTACTCCGACATTGATTTCCAGTTGATGAAAAGCAATGTACAATAGAGTTAGATAACTGTTTCAGTTCATGTATGGAAGCACAGGGACTGTGTGTCCCTATTTGCTTACGAATGTGTATCTACATTTGTATGTCTGCGTGCGCGTGCATTCGTGCTTGCGTGTATCTGTGTGCGTACGCTCGAGTATATAAGTGTACGTAGGTGAATGCTTATGTGCGACAGCGTGTGTTCACACATGCGTGCATGGAAAGTGGAACTGGATATAAATAATGATAGATTTGGAATATAAATAGAAGACAGAAAAACATTCTATTGAAGCAATAATGAATTTCTGCTGTGAATAGAAAATGATGTTGTAAAACCATTCTAAAAATTGCATCATAACAAAATTGCTTTCCTAAATATTTGTAAAACCTATTAATGTCCGTGTATGTGTGTATATGTGTGTGTGTATATGTGTGTGTGCATGAGTGTGTGAGTGCGTGTGAGTGTATGTATATGTATGTGAGTGTGTGCGTGTGTATGTTTGCGCGCGCGCGTTTGTGTGTAGTAGCCCTATGACGATACTGTTGTGGTCATTCCAGTGACCGAAACTTGATAGGCTTTCAAGTCTTTTTAGTGCTTCTGTGACATTGACTGTAATTCAATTTCTGTTGGTTTTCACATCAGATTCAAGATGCGATGCCTTTGAAATAGAATAGCTATCATAACATTACTGAGAAAGCTAAACTGAACGCTTTCTAAACGGTCCGTTTAATTATTGGAATATGTTATCGAATACGCAAGTTTTTATTGATTTTTATGTCATTCCGCAATTGAAACTTCACGTTTGTCATTTTATTTCGTTCTTTTGCCTTGCAGCAATACGAGCTTCTGAATAATAATTATTTGTCTGGCCTCTTCGGTTACCTTTTAGAAACAACCGTTGGCCACCAGTAAAGGTGTTAGTGATAGGCTTCCTCGTTAGTCGTCGACTACAATGTCGTATACTTGGCAAGTGTTATCAACCTTAGCAGTTTTCTTCTCATCAATTCCATCTTATTGGGAAGTATTTAGAAATTCCTTTACTAATTTCGATCTTTAATCTTTTTAAAGTGAGCAGGCTGATAAATAGATAATAATATTGGACTCTAGGCAGAGTGGGGGGAAATGGTGTGACTAGTTCAGTAGGAGCAAGAGAGGAATAGTAACAGAAATAAAGCAGAGAAATAAGTAGAGAGACAGATATTTAGCAGCGACAAGGATTCTTGGCAGAGTTATTATTGACATGAATGCCAAGACAAATTGAGGCTATCATAGATTTTAAGGGCTACTGTTATATTTCATGCCAGTTACCTATTCTACTGATTTATTGCTCTACCCTATAGATTTTCCTTGCTCATTTCGCTTGTCTTATTACCTTTTTATTGCTTTATGTTCTATTGGCTCACCAGAAGTATCAAATTATGTTTCAGGGTTTTCTGTTCTCTTCCTGTTTCTCAAATATTCTATTTTGTTACTACTTTGTATTTACGCAAAGGCTATATTTGATTCCTAGCGGTCATAAAATCTCCATCACACAATTCAAAATGGAATGTTCTCATTGGCATTCTACTTTATCACTTCAACTAATATACGTTAGTGAATAATAAAATAGGTCTCCGATACAACAGAACTAACCCGTGTCGACTAATTAACTCTTCAGTAATCATGCTGAAATGAAAATAATTTTAGATTATTATATTAAAAACCTAAATGCGTAAACAGATGTTCAAGTCAGTGAAGAACTACATATATTCTTTCAACTGTTTCTCAATGAACTGATATTCAGGTTGCTTGAGATATCAAACGCATCACAATATGGGGAAGCCGAACGCGAACCTCTATTAGCTTAAGCAAATAAATGAGAATATTATGAACGTTCTCTGCCAGAAGACTTTCACAGAGCCAGAAAATAACAAATCACAACGTTTCAAATAGTATTGTTGTTCGTATTATTTTAAGTCGCTTTAATCAGAATTCTCGAATTATAAACGTAAACTATTTTTCTGCCTTCCTCCAAATTTTATTGATCACTAATCAGTTTATAGAAAATAATATCGATATCTAAACTATTTGTTTAAAATTGCTTCTTTGTAAAATCATACGATTTAATTTTGATAACTTCTGTTGGCTAACAAATATTTAAGTCATTGTGACATTTTCGACATTACTCTTCTTTCAATTACAATTACTTAAAGGGCTCTTTAGGCAATAAAAATAGCTTCAAACCTCGCAATCATGTTTCGTCGAAACAAAACTATTAATCATGCGCTTTTAATCTCGGAGGGGAACTTTTCAAAGTGATGAGATTGGTGTTAGGATAATAACTATTCTATTTTTAAAAGATGCAAACTCTCATCTGATAATATTTAGCGAAAGAAAGTTGTGTGTAATTTGCGGAGATTACACGATGGAAATAAGCTAGGTTCGGGATTTCGTATGTTGTAATGAAGCGTATCATAAGTAGTTAAGGGCTGATAGACGTAAGCCGAATCCCTTATATAAGAACACAATGTTTTGCACTGTATTACTGGACTACATCATTATGCCAGCCAAACTGAATATTTTATGATCTGTTTCTGAGTATTTATTTTTAATATCCTAATTTTTAGCTTCGTCTACAAGCGTCTTGTGTTGTGCTTAAGCTTATCGTAGTGTATTACCAAATTAGTCACAGAATTACTAAAACTATGTTTATAATTTTACTTAATAACACTCGATAAAATATTTAAAATTCTGCTCAGCCTGTTGCTGGTGCTGGTGCTGGTGCTGGTCTCAAAAATGTCTTGCATACAAAATGCTGGTTATTTTGATAAAAACTATTCGTAAACTCATAACCGAAATTCTAAAATAATGTGCTAACGAACAAACATAATGTTTTGAGATAAATATTTGTATGTTTGTCTCCGTTACGAGGTGTGTTCATACGTACGCATATTCTCTCACAATTTCTTAATCTGACCTCTGTATTTATAATCTAATTGCAAAAATTATGAAAGAAATGTAAAAGGAAACCTATTTGAACTGTTGCGTTTGATAACTGGGCTCATTAGTCTCACAACAGCTGTTTGATTTTAATTTACATCTATCAAAGGCTTGCTGAGTTCCACAAATTCTACCCTCACGTTTGGGCTGACATAACAGTCTATGACAGTCTAATGAGATGAGGAATTCAGTTTAGATGGTGAAATACATTGTCCTTCTTTAGTGAATGTACTTGATCTCCTCGCGCACAGTACTTACTAACTAGTGCTTTAATCTATCATCATTATTTGAATCTACAGAACTTTGTCCTCTTCCACATTCCCCTATTTGCAGCTCATTTGAAGATTTATAAACAATTTCGAAAATGTGATTAGTATATTAGTCCTAAATGCTGTCTTTATCTAGAAGAGTAGAAAATATTCTCTGTTGCAGATTGTACTTATTCACTTAGCCAGTCTTCTCAACTGCCTTCATACCAATACCTGATTCAATATATTCATTGTCATTCACATAAAATGGAATACTCAAAACACCCTTTCTCCCTCTTAACTAGTCTTCTGAAATTTCATTCTGTTGCACCAAACAATATATGTATATAATTCAAAACTGATATATAGCTTCATCATGTACATATCAACTCACACTCCGTTCAGATGTTAGTAAATTCATTCTCAAACAAAACATGCATCAAATTATTTCGGAAGCTATTGCAGAGACCAAACACACAGAATTTCTTTATTATAATTTTTGATATAAGGGTAATTCAAATATGAACACCATATCATTTTTGAGAAATGTAATTTTATTTGCATATACCACAAATATATGTGTAGAGAACACACATACATTTACACACAGAAATACAGACGGACAGACAGACAGATAAATAGATAGATAGCTTTCTTTATTGGCCACAAAGGGCTGAACATAGAGGGGCATATACAATGTACAGTTTTTCTTTTCGAGGGGGGGGGGCGAAAACAAACAAAAATAAAAATTGAAAATAAGGACAACGATCAAAAGGGATCGAAATCGTTTGGGATATACAAAAGTCGAAATAGTACAAAAAGTTCCCAAAAGTGGAAAGAAAAACCCACGAAAAGACCACGGTAGCCTCTGGCAATAATGTCACACAATAACACATTTACAAGTAGGTAACTCTCTTTTTTTTCCATTGCTTTTCTAGCTCATAGGATTATGCTCTAGGTGGCTCCGTCATTCACACGTACCGTCCTTGCTACATTCACCCATCTTTTGTTGAAGCATTCGCTAGACAAAACTTTCCTTTCTACTCTCACCTTCCTTTTCAAGTGATACTTGAAGAAGTTGATGAGAGATTGACCAGAGATGAAAGCGTTTGTCTCTAATCCTTTCAGACGCATCCACCAGACACATTCTTTCGCCATAGCCACAAGTACGATGAAAATGGGTCTTCCTTCCCGTTTGAAGGAAGGGGGCGCGACAATATTCACGATAGACTCGGCTGATAAGCCGACTCGTCCCGCACGTGACAGCAGTCGTTCGACATAAGCCCACAGGTCGGAATTGGTCGGACACTGCACGAGTGCGTGCAGAACGGTTTCGTCGCTCTGACTGCATTTCGGACAGGTCGGCCCGGTGTTTCTCGAGCCATGCTTGTAGAGCTTATCCAGAATTGGTAGCGCTTCTCGATAGCACTGCCAGGCCAGGGATCTCTGGAAGTTGTCTATAGGTCCCGACTCGAAAGTCGTCTTGAACAGGCGGGTCAGGTATTTCTCGTCGACGCTCAGGTTCGCCCCGAAATCGTTGTCGTACCTCCCCTCCACTAATTTCCTATAGAATGCATTGGTTGTGATGCATCGCTCAAGGTCGACCCGGGGCGGCATAGTTGCTCGAGAGCAATGTGACACACGTGATGCCATTCGCCCTACCTCGGCCTCTTCTTGATCCACGACTGCAGCTCGGTCACAGAGACGAACTGCGGGAAAGCGCGCCGCTCATCTGTCCAGCGTCGTCTACCTAGAGCCGGAGATTTGCAGTCTCAGCACATGTCTGCGCATCATCAACCACGGCATGCCCAGCCCTCCTTTTAGCGGGTGTTGGCAGCAAACGGATCACCAGACCGTTGGAACGCTTCCTTTCCACAGGAAGTAGAAGATGTTTGGTGATGGTAGGGTCGGGACAAGGCAAGACGGTCAGGCGGTAGTAGATGACGGATGCGATGTACGCATTCGTCACCTCCGCCCGATATTTTAGGTACAGCTTCCTCTCGTCGCATTGCCGGGAGAAAGTGGCCGCCCTACTCGTTATCTCGTCCCAGTTCATTTCTGTTTGGAGGTCCGGACCAAACCAGACTCCGAGCAACTTGACCGGACCGTCGGTCCAGCGTCCCACTACGGGGGCGCTGCTGGACGGCATGGGCTTGCTTCTCCAGGTGCCGAGCTGCATGCCTACTGACTTTTTCCGGTAAGTAACTTGCTTACGAACCACATGTTTCCGGGTTCAGTCCTACTGCGTGGCACCTTGGGCATGTGTCTTCTAC
>NC_068986.1:69300766-69302741 GCF_001194135.2 Octopus bimaculoides | reverse complement strand
TATATATATATATATATGAATATATATATTATGCATATGTTAATTCGATTGAAACAATTGTTGGATTTCTAATGTGTGATCTAAAATAAAGACACGACTTTCTTCGTACATAATATTGATTGTTAACTTTTCTGTAATTTAAAAACTATGTTATATTCGGCTGCAATCAATTTTTATTCACATTCATCTGCTGTGATTCTTATAATTACTATTATGACTAATTTTTCTGATGTCAACTTTAGTTTTCGTCTCTTGGGGTCGATGAAACAAGTACCAGTCAAGCGCTGATGTTGATTGTATCATCTCACCTTGCCTATGAAACGTTGACCTTCGCCCAGTGCTGGAGAACAATTTATATTTACAGGAATCGTTAATTATGTGTATAAGTATGCATACTTGCATGTATGCATGTATGCATGTAAGCATGTAATTTATATATGTATGTGTGTATGTATGTATGTATGTATGTATGTATGTGTGTATGTATGTATGCATGTATGTATGTGTGTATGTTAGGACCACTTTCATCAAACAAAAGCAGAAAAGGAAGCCTTTGCAAATAAAGCTGTCACTAAACTTACTGTTCTTGAAAGCGAAAATATTAAAGTCGTTTTATTATGCAGCTACGAAACAGTGCACATCGAAAGTTAATCTCAAACTTCGTTGTCAGCTCCAAAGGTAATTCCTATTGTTTACATTTTTAGTCTTTTGATGAATTTTTTTATGGCATCTTCTAATGATTTCGAAATACAACGTTTGAAATCTCGCTGCAATGTGTTCAAGTATTGCATTGTAAATATAAATGCTGTTGCATCGAGAGAAATATATTTCAATAATCTAAACTCTAAATCTGTATGTGTGCGTGTGTGTGTATATGCGTGTGCGTGTGTATGTGTGTTATAGCATAGCTTAGTGGTTTTTTCTATATATTGTAGGTTAAGCCTAAGGATGGCTTTATTTCAAATGTATTTAAAATTTATAAAAGTAAATGCTGTTAGATATAATTATATTCATTCTGCTAATACCTTTAGTAACTTTAATTTCACAAATTCCTGCTATGTCAGACGGCCTATAATGAAAAAACATGCCTTACTTCATGAAGGCTTCGGGATCTCACTATGTTATGGGTTAATATGATAGTATACGATAATATTCTTATCATAAGAGAACATTAGAACATTGGTTCAAGGCTCGAGTGCATCTCCAAGGTGTTTATACATTTATAACAGAGGTGATTTCTTGATATTAGTTTAAACCTGTGTATCTGTCAAGATATTTATAGATGGTAGCAAAACCGATACTTGAGATAATACTGCAAACTGATATAGATGTGATAACAAGACAGTCTAAAGGCATCATTGAAGACGTGTGATAATAATAAAACTGCGACATGTGTTGTCTTTATTATGACTTTGATAACGGTATCCTTGTAGATATACATTTCTACACGGTTTGCATTCTACTCGGTATGTATACTGTATTAGGAAAAACATACTTAAAGATATGTGTGCGTGTATGTAAATATATAAACATGCATACGAAACACGTAAACACATATACACATCTACTCATATATCACTATAGATATAATGAGTATATAGGGATAAATTATCCAGGCAGGTACCGTACGAGAACTCAAGTATAGACCGGATTCAGATTAACTGCATCAAACAGTAGAAAGCACCTAGAATTGCTTGGGGTAAGCAATCCCATTGTAATCCATCTGGTGGGTAAATCCTGGGTTCACTTCACTGGATTATGAATATTTACGGGAGTGCAAATCAAAGACAATTATAATGAATACGAAGACTGTCTTTTCTATTAATAATTTATCTATAATTAACTGTGAAAATAAAAATTAAAACAAAAAACATGAAGATGTACCAGTGTACATAATATATATGTATTATGTATATATGTGTGTATATATGTACGTATATGCGTGTGTGTGTGTGTGTGTGTGTGTGTGTGTGTG
>NC_068986.1:69297432-69300658 GCF_001194135.2 Octopus bimaculoides | reverse complement strand
TGTGTGTGTGTGTGTGTGTGTGTGTGTGTGTGTGTGTGTGTGTGTGTGTGTGTGTCTAATGGTCCTGATAGGGTAGAAACTCAGGGTATTTCCAATGCAGTACTCAATCTGTGTTCGTGGCTATCTATACTCTGGAATTAGAGTTTCAAGGAAAATTGAAATTTCGCTGGTGAAGAACATTCAAGTACTACAGCTGCAAATCTAATGTGTGGGTCTAGTGAAGAGAAACATATAATCCAAATGATCGACAGAGAGAAAGCCATTATATATTTAATGGCAAGTTATAATTGTTTCGGTACCACTCTGTTTCTTACGACATTACACAAAAAAGTTCCGTGCGATAAGTTGCGTAATATTTATGGTTTTATACTTAAGCATGAAACTTCATCAGGCTTGAATCAAATGATGTGCTCTTACATTTAGCTTTAAGACTAGAGCTCAGAAACAATTGTAACCAGATATTATTAAACTCATTCGTTGTTTCATATTTGGATTTCTCTCTCTCACACACACACACACACACACACACACACACACACACACACACACACACACATACATACATACATACATACATATATACATACATACATACATACATACATACATACATACATACATACATATATACATACATACATACATAACTAGAAATGGCTCTGACGAAAGTAGCATTAATCTTTTTAGGTTGTACAATTTTTCTCAACTGATAAATAGACCGATTGAGTAAAACTATCAGTACTGTACCTTTAATGGCTACTGGAAATAACTGTAAGTCAAATTTACTCTAATAAAGGAAAATATGTAATGACCTTTATTCATATCTTGTCTTATATATATATCAGAATATTCAGGCTAAATTTGACAATCGTTTATGTTTTCTTTTTCCAGGAACAAGTTGATGTATTGGTGAACAGTCGACGGCGTCGAACAGTCTAAAGACTGAAGTTGTTGAGAAGAAATTAGCTGATGTAAAGGATGGATGCCATCTGAATATTGGAAAAGAGTTGCCGGTATCATGATGATTTACGCCGGATATCAAAATATTGTCGTCGAGAATGCTGCTCAATAGCCTGTGAATATTGTAAAGCTTGTATGACGTGAAATGGACAGCTGCAACGAAGACTACGAAGCCGTGACCAGCAGGTTTTTAGGTGTGTTGCCAGTAAGGGTAAGATGCCGCTCCATATCTTTGAAGAAAGCCTTAGGCTCAATTCAGACGGCTATGTGAAGCTGCTGGAGAGGGCTGCTGCTGGAAGGCCATATGTGTGTCAGCAGGATTTGGTTCTTTGCCATATCTCCGAAAAAAGTCAGAAGTGTTGTCGGAGAATTTCTAGCCTCCTAACTCTCCAGATTTTAATCCTTGGTGTACAGTTGAGAAAGACATCAACCGCTCTGCCTGCAACACCAAGGCTGAGCTGGTGTTCAAGGAGGTGTTCGCAGATCCTTCCAAGGACACAGTGAGTAACACATGCACCAGGCTCTGCAACGGTTTTGAGGCTGTAACGGAAGCTGAGGACGGCTACTTTGAGTAAACTGTTATCTCTCAGTCATAAT
Organism: Octopus bimaculoides; assembly: GCF_001194135.2. Classification (NCBI taxonomy): domain Eukaryota; kingdom Metazoa; phylum Mollusca; class Cephalopoda; order Octopoda; family Octopodidae; genus Octopus; species Octopus bimaculoides. The sequence goes on along the minus strand of NC_068986.1, from coordinate 69,299,101 downwards.
CTGGTAGACATTTTTTTGATTTTTTAAAAATACTTTTGTTTTTGAATAGGATATTGTTTTGTTTTGTTTTTTTTCCTTTTATATAAACTGACAAAATTTAACTCGAACACCTTGTCTATACTGCAAAGCTCTTTACTCAACATTTAAAAACTTCTTTTGCATCTGAGCAAAGCTCCGGAGAGGACAAAACTATGAAAAGAAATAGATCTAGAATATATAAATATATACTTATGCTTTTACGTACTCATATTGTTTACAACTGTCAAACTTGAAGTAAATAAATCTAAATATAATGGCGCGTAAATTTGGGGTTAAAAAACTTTGGATAGAAAAGTGAACGTCAACAATACATACATGCACGTGCGCACAAACACACACACATAGAATATATATATATATATATATATATATATATATTGGGTGTTCGGAAAGTAATTGCATCTTTCCAAGAAGGATATAAAAACGAATGTAAACTACGTTTATCTGAATAGAATGTAATCACCATCGTTTTCAACGACTGCAGCCCAACGGGCAAGTAGCATTTTTATGCGACATTCAAAGAAACTTATTATTTCTTTTCCTGAAAAAATATCTGGGAAACTGTTTTCAACTTCTCTGTTTCTGAATGGTTTACCTCTTATAAAGTGTTCTAGTGTTCCGAACAGATGGAAATCTTTAGGTGCTAAGTCAGGTGAGTATGGAGAATGTGGAAGAACTTCCGGTCCTAACGATCTTGTTTTGAAGAGTGTTGACGTGCAGTGTCATGCTGGATAATAACGCCTTTTCAGTTTATCAAAGCTAGCCACATTCGACGTAATTTTTCATTTACATGATCAAGTTGATGACAACAGACATCTGTATTGAATGTCCTTCCATGTTCAAGTAGCACGTAATGGACGATAATTTTCATATTCCACCGAGCAAGAATTTTTGTGGATGGTTTTGGTCTTAGAACTGGCCTCTCATTACATGATAACCAGTGTCTTTTTAGTTTTCTGTTGTAATGCAAAACCTATTTTTCATCAGCTGTAACAATGCGCTGCAGAAATGAAAGGTTGTTATTCCTGGTTAGAAGACTGCTGCAGATGGAACGTTGTCTTTGGTTCTCAAGCGTAAGCTCATGTGGAACCCAAATTCCTTCTTTGCATGTTTTTCCAATTTGCTTGAGATGTTCATGGATAGCTAAACATGAAACATTAAATTTTTGTGCCAAATATCTGGTCCTTTGACATGGATCTGATACAATGGTCGCATTCAAAAGATAGTCATTCAGAGTGGGTCGTCTTCCAGAACGTCGCTTGTCGGATATATCACAATCACCATCTTTAAACTTTTTAAACCACAACTGACATGTACGAGCTTTCGCTGCATCTGGATACACTTCATAAATGTTTTTCATTGCTTCTGTAGCAGTACTTTTCTTTCGAAACTCATACAGTAAGCAATGGCGAATTTGTTGTTTCATAAAGTTCTTATCCTCCATGGGTTTAATTCCCAAAATAACTATGAATGGCACACTACCGGATAGAAGAGGTGATATACTATTTCTAGACAATTCCCGCCCATTCGACCTTGGCTCTGGCGTGATTGGTTCATATTTCATAATGGTGAAAAACGCAATTAATTTCTGACACCCTCAGATATATATATATATATATATATATATATA
>NC_068986.1:69295767-69296982 GCF_001194135.2 Octopus bimaculoides | reverse complement strand
TATATATATATATATATATATATATATATCATAAATGTAGAGAGAAAGAGAACTAGATAGATAGATAGATAGATAGATAGAAAGATAGATAGATAGATAGATACATACATGCATACATAGATGCACTCTTTATACATATATATTTATTTACGTGCATATATGTGCATACATATATGATTTATAAATATATACTTATGCATGTATGGATGCTTGTACATATTTAATAGTATATACTTATGAATATAGAAGTGTTTGCCGTTATTTTGCACAAATAAGCATATATTAAGAAAAACATGAATAAATACTGCAATTTATGCATTTATGCACGTGCCTTCTGGATATGTTGCCTCTAATAATTTGATCATTAGTCATTGCAACTTAATTGTTGCCAAGCAACATCTCCACTCTATTGTTTGGCCTGCTACATTAGCCTTCGCACTGAATTTCGCTTCAAGACATAGCAAATTTGTTGTAATATTCGCGTTTTCACATTTATTGTCACATTTTCACGAGAAAACATCGCTTTCGAAGTGTACAAAATATCGTGGATTATTAGAGTTGTTCTGCGATCAAAGATTGTGCAATGAAATTATATAGGGTGCCATCATATGCAAAAATTACTGGCCTCTGTGGTGTATTGTAATTAGGAGATGAAAGATTGAGTTTCATAGCGTCTTTCATTGAAGTAGAGAATAGTTTATGTTATATTTTTCGGAGAGGAACTCAAAGAAAAGAAGCTGGCATATCAACTAATTACAGCATTAACCAAGAACCTTTTCGTTTATCTCAGTGTCTAGCACTGATGTGGAGTTGATAAAATTCCTGCGAAACAAGACTACAAGTAATGACAGACATAATCCATCGCCCAGTAGAAGCAACAACATTACTTTTGATGCCTTTCGATTAAGCCGCTGGTCTGAAGACATCTTCCTCCCATCATTTTTCATGTCTTTGAGGTCTTCCAAGAGATCATAATGCCATCTTTTCTCCTTAGTGACAGTTCCATGAAAAAAATTCTGGTTTCAATTTCCGGTTGAAGCTAAATATTTTCATTTATGCGTATGATGCTCTTGGTTTGCTAATAATCATCATTTATTTCTCATGCCACGCCTACTCAAAAGTAACTGACTTCGTCTACTCTCTTTTAATCACTTATTCTCTCTCTCTCTCTCTCTCTCTCTCTCTCTCTCTCTCTCTCTCTCTCTCTCTCTCTCT
>NC_068986.1:69294425-69295497 GCF_001194135.2 Octopus bimaculoides | reverse complement strand
CATTAAACGGCTTGCACATGCAGGGAGATATGAAGAGACAAGAACAAGGTATAGAAATGTTGATTGAGAGAAAGAAAGAAAGAAAGAAAGAAAGAAAGAAAGAAAGAAAGAACGATGGAAATGAACGATAACAGGAAAGTGGTGAGACGGTGACAAAGAGAGGACAGGTGTGTGTGAAAGATAAAGGAAGGCTTTTGATGTAGAGAGAGAAAGACAGGCAGAGAGAGATTTGTGAGATATTCATATAGAAGAGGACAGGCAGAGAGAAAGACATAAACAGGCCTGTGAGGTGTTGATATAAGGAGAGAAAGAGAAGAAGGATGAGAGATAGAGTGGGAGGCTTGTGGAATATTCACATAAGTGAGCGTGAGAGAAAAAAGCAGGCTAGTGATGGGAAAAAACGAAATGATAGTAGAAAAACTTACTACCTGATAGTTTCCAATTCATTTTTCTTAAATTTATATTAGTCTCTAGCATGGTGAGACACTAAATAACATGACGAAAAAATCAGCTTTTGTCTATGAAAACAAGGAACGTATTGTAAAAAAAAAATCTCGAACTAAGATTCGTGATTTGGAATGGCAATCTTATTTAACGTCGCTGTAAGAGCGTTCTAGTATGGCGAGTACAAAGAGAACTTTAGAGCACTGACTATACAATGCCACTTAGTACAATTCACACAGTGCAATAGCAATGAATGGTTTGCAATGTCATTGCCGTGTTTACCAACATGAAATAACCTCTCTATATAAGTGGGTTTTAAAGTGCCTGATGACAGATCAATTGGAGAGAAACAGAAGACCGCATAAACATCTCTTTCATCAAAAAACCATAGTACAAATTGATATTTACTTCATATATCAGCATAAAATAATGTTTATCGTTTAAGATAAAATTTCTTATGGAAATCAGTTCAGCAACTAATAAACTTACGTTATAGAGTTTCATACCAGCACTCATCTTATATAATATCAAACAGCGTCTGTTAAATTTGTTTCGTGTTTATGACATATGTATGTGGATATATACATACATACATATATATACATACATATATATATATATATATATA
>NC_068986.1:69288850-69294228 GCF_001194135.2 Octopus bimaculoides | reverse complement strand
GTATACATATACATAGGCACGTAGGCACACATACAATTGCGTATGTGTGCGTGCGTGCGTGCGTGTATGTGTGTGAATGTGTGAGTGTGCGTGCATATGTGTGGAGGTGTACGTGTGTATGTGTGTGCGTGCCTCCGTCTCTGTGTGTGTGTGTGTGTGTGTGTGTGTGTGTGTGTGTGTGTGTGTGTTTGTGTGTGTGTGTGATGGACTCTCGTGTCAATTTCCGTTTATGAAAATCTATGAAAGTCTATGAGAGGAATTTCCGTTTATGAACAGAACAAAAATTTCTGAATGTTTATGTTGCTTGTAAGACACTAACCCAACAAGAGATTTGTGTACCAAACCATAGTTTGGGTAACAGGTTGTGGAGTTGTCAGACAATACTTCTGGTGTGTTGAATCTATTTGTTGTATGCGTTTTTTATTTTCTCAGATTAACTTAAAAGATTCACTCGAAGTTTATGATACCTTGGTGACAACTTGTCCTCCGTTTCGAGCTATCCACGGTAGATATATCAAAGGGTCCAAAAGGGCTATATTTTCAGATTGCATTTAAGTTTGCTTTTTGAAATACGTCTATAGCGTACCTGCAACCCGTGCTATCATGAAGTTGGCTACACAAGAAGTCTTATTCTGATGAGACATGTGTCATCTAAGATGAGATTAACTCAAAAATGATCCAATGCTGCTGATGCCACATTTAGTGAATATATCAGAGTCGGAGATTAATTGTCCCTGAAAACTGTATTCGCAGATCGAACGAACACAATGTTTGTGAAAAGTTTCAAGTTGTTTTATGCAGCTTCGATGTGAGGTCTACAATTCTGACCAATATAAGGGAGTAGTCAGTACAAGGACTGGATACAAAGCGATTTGCGAGACGTCCCTCTTTCATTCCAAAGGCAATGATAAGTTTCCAAAAAGATTCTTTTGTGTTGGAAATTCGGTTGACAAACTTATCATCTAAGGACGTACGGGAGTTGATGGGGCTTTTAAAGTCGCTGAAGTGTTCCACATATTTCAGGTTGCTATCTCCAAATGTGATTGTTGTATCTGAGAATTTGTGAGCTCTCGCCTTTTATCAATTTAGGAATAAGGTTTGGTTGATACTCTACTTCTGTTCTTTTATTTTGATGAATAGCACAAAAGCATTACTTGAAAGTGGAAAAAAAATCGAGGAGTTCTTAAATTTTTGGATTGTCTTTCGCGATGAGTGCAGCGCCAGCTGCAAAACAATCACGTATTATGCTAGTTCCGGTTAAAGTGTTAGCTTTAAATGGATGGTGATTAAAAAGATCAATACTTGTGCAAAAATTATATTTGACGCGCTTTTACAAGATCACCATGGGCACGAAAGAACGTTATTGAGAAAATAAGAGCAAAGACAACGGGAGCTATGATACAACCTTGTTTAGTCCCGTTAGTAATATTGAACACTTGTGAAAACTCTTCGTTGAATATGACCATCATGATAAGTATGTAAGTATTTATGTGTGTCACACATGCATACGTGGTCTGATCAGTAAGTATCCAGACTGTTGCCATAGTAATGAAACTAAATCACGCATAATGAAGCCGCTTGGCACAGATTGACCTTGAACGTTGTTGTACAAGCGTACTAAGTTTTAACGTTCTAGATCACTGCCGCTGTTTACAGCAGTGATTGGAAGGAAGGTGTGTAGCGTGTGATCGTCGCATTGATCATGAGAGAGAAAGTTGAGCAGAGAATTTGCATCAAATTTTGCCAAGATCTTGGCAATACCTGCTCAGAAGCCTACGCAAAGTTTTCAAAAATTTCCATCGTTCTCCAGACAATCAAGAAGATCTTTTTCAACTGAAACCCGAGAGTCTTTTTGGTCACCTGAAAGCAGTTTTAGCACAAACTTGGCAGACACGTGATAATGGACTGAACTGAACCGTAACTAGTCTGCACATCCTCTGATAACTCACAGATGGTGATTCAACGATCTCCCATCACAGTAGCACGCACATCTGCGATGTCTTTCTCAGTTCTCCTGGTTGCGTGTTTCACAGAACCCTCGTCAATTTCAACGTTTCTTCGGCCATCTTGGAAACGTCTAAACCACTCGTACAATTGTGTGTGACTCTTACACTCCCCTCCATACACCTTTTGCAACATTGCGTAGGCTTTTAAGCAGGTGTCACCATGACAACTTCTTCTATCATGGTCAATGCGACGATCACACGCTACACACCTTCCTTCCAAGCACTGCTGTAAACAGCGGAAGTGAGCTAAAATGTTAAAACTTAATGCGCATGCACAGCAAAGTTCAAGGTCAATCATTGTCATGCGGCTTTAGTCTGCGTACTTTAGTTTCGTTACTATAGCAACAATCCGGATAGTTATTGATCAGTCTCCGTACATACATACACACACACACACACACACACACACACACATACATACATACATACATACATACATACATACATACATATAAGAAATAAACTCATAAACTTGGTGAGACGACTGTAGTAAGTTAAATTTACCCTGCACATGTCTGGGGGTTATTTCATTGATAATAAGTAAAATAAATTCGACCATACACTGGACAATAACAGTAAGAGGATTTCAAATACTGTAAAGTATCCATATTTTGCTATTTTTAATATCTTTCTACATAGCCTACACCTGCATTAAGCAAAAATGCAGTCTGAGAATCAGTATTGAGTGATACTCTCACCACTACCACCCAAAATAAAATCGCCATCTCAGAATTTTTTTCAAAAAGTACAACAGTCTAATTATTTTAAGTTACTGCTAGGAAATACATTTAATATACAACGCTTATAAAGGAAACGGATGTTTACAGTCTCTTTACACTTATTTACGGATGAGACTTCAGTTCCCAAACTATTTGGCATGGATGGAAGCGAAGCGTGAAATATTATACTGAATAGCGAACTATTAATTTATCTACTTTTCTTCACTGTAAGGAGTTTTAATCATATCTAAGTAGACCAAATTAATGTTTCAATGAGAGAATGATTTATACAAACGTCAGTTTAATTCTACTTGTAAAACTTAGTTTTAAGATTAAAATTTAGTTTTAAGATTAAATAACATGATACATTAACCTTTTAATCGTTCTGTAAACCATACTTGCTATTTTTAACAATACTACTATCCTCTTAGGAAAGACATAAACAGTACACCTTCACCTTTCTTTCTCCCATTAAAGTACCATACTTTGCTCTGCGTGAGGAGACCAGTACTCATGAAGTGTTTAGGCTCTCTCGGATTGATGTGACTAACGTGTTTAATGTGAAGCTCGTGTAGAAAATGTGATCTCAGACGAGGGTGCAGAATAGGTTATAAAAAATATAATACTGAGTATTTAGAGTGAGGTCTGTGGTGAGACACTTCAAGAACGATTATAGAAAAAGAAGTTAGAGCATGTTGTGCAGGTGTGCATGAACCGTTATAGGATAGAGTGCGTCAGTTTGTTAAAAACAATGGTATCTTACAAAATGAGTTTACTAATCTTACCAATGGACTTCGGTTTGACGGTCTCTGGAGTATTTACTAATGTACTAGCTGCACCAAAGTTGACAGAACTAACACCCAAACACACGTAATTTTGCCTAGAATTTCAGATGCAGTCGAGATCTTGATCAAGCTTAACAATATGGTATATCTTTTTGCAGAAGTTCTCATGGGTTAGTTGTGTAATATAGGAGAACAGATGTGCGAATGATTTAGTTTTACTACAGTACTGGAGTCTAGTTAATGAATCCTTCAAATACCCACTAAGCTTTTTCAGACGAGAGAAAATTCATTTAATTTCAAGAAAATTCTACACGAAATCAGCCGAATTCCGACAAGGGTGAAGATGTGGGGAGCTTGAAATCAATATGGAGTGTATTTTCTTGATTAACCAGTAATTAGACGATCCAACCTACACGGTGAGATGGCAGAGAACTCAGGTTTAAAGCTAAGAAAGGAATTAAAGATGTTTGGAGAGTCGGTGAGCCTCCTAGGGATATGGACTTTTACTTTTAACGAACATCAAAAGTTCATCTCTGGAAACTTTAGAATCTCATCTCTGCAAAAAACAAGGATATAAATTATACATTATGTTCATTAAATATTTTATATAGAATTGTCTGCATTTCATAAGGAGCATAGCAATATAAGTGTTAAAATTAACATATCATAGATTCAACTGTAATTTGAACCGTTATCGCGATCTTAAGACGACCAAATTTTTCATTTTCACCTACAATGCTTTCTTAACTGACCACAAGGAGTATTGTTGCAGAATTGACAAAAATTACCTATTGTCGCTAGTATATATTGTTGGTACATTTTTAATGACATCAAAAGATAAGGCGAACTTGACACTGACTGTATTTAAATCGATAGCATAAGAAAGAAGACTGTTTTATTACTTCAGACGCTTCCTCTGATATAATATTAACGTTTATTAACAAGATAGAAATGCCCTCTACTTTTGGGGAAAGATAGAGTTTAGTGTAACATTTAAGATCTTCCCAAACTTGCTGCAAATATAAAATCAGTAAAATTTTATAATCAGATACTGGAAGAGTGTCGATTATCTCTGCTTCAACTGTTCTCATTACATATTTCTTGCTAAGTTTTCAGATTTATAGGGAACGCTATAGTCGAATGAGACGATAGTGTGTTTAGGCGCCACAGATTTTATTGACATCATAGTAGGTATGAAAGGCGAAGTTGAGCCAGTAGAAATTGAACTCGCTGCAATAGGCAAGAATGGATGGGAAACCACGTGAGCCAATGTTCTGTTTTGTGTGAACTCACAGTCAAAGCCATGTGATGAATGATGAAATACGCAGTAGTAATATAAGCTTCTTGCATTTGCTTAGTCATGTAAACATTGTCATTGGCTCGTATCCAAAACAGGGAGTGTTTGAAGAGTTCAACGTAGATTCACATCAATGGATTTTAAAATTATACATTTTAGCATATTGAAGAATAATGAATTATCAGAGGATTAGAAACCAACAATGACACAAAAAAGAGACGCAACAATTGTTATAGATATAATAATCCTTAAAAACGGTCGGCCCAATGCATAGTTATTATACGTAGCGTTAAATTAGCGGTTGAATATTGTATTAATTCTGCCTAATAGTTAACGCTTAAACGTTAAAAGCTAGAGAGAAAACATAGCTCTTTTGAAACAATAACATCTTTTCTGTTAAATATACACAAACAAAAACTTATAACGTATACACGTTCACTGACATACACACACAATGTTTGCATATAATATCATTGAGGGTATGATTCCGATGCTTTCAGTCTCTTTTGATTTTCTTCCAAATCGTTAGGTTTGTAAAGTATGTGTGTATATGTACATTTTACTATATATA
>NC_068986.1:69285648-69288321 GCF_001194135.2 Octopus bimaculoides | reverse complement strand
TCTCTCGCTCTCTCTCCCTCTCTCTTTCTCTCTCTCTCTCTCTCTCGCTGTATATATATATATAATGTATTAACTTTTACAAGGTTGACAGTGACTTCGAAATTTTGGCTTGCTCATATTCATCTGACTTTGGTTCCTTTTCGATTGGTGAATCTTTTTTTATTCTTTTTACTGGGGATGGCGCTATGTAGATGGTAGTTAGTTATTGCGTAGGCAGACCGAGGAAGTAGTAGTGTAAGGAAAAGTATAGAGACGAATAGGTGGAAAGTATGTGTTTGTAGTGTGGAAGTTAAGACAAAGTTATAGTGAAGGCAGTTATTTTGGTCGGACATGGACATTTTTTTCTTTTAATGCATGTAAGTAAAAGTGTAAACGGACACGAAAATTTTTGTATAGAAAGTTGTTTTTGCGTTTTAGGATTCAACTAAAATATTATGTAAAATTTAATAAATATCCTTTCAACTAAAAAGTAATGTTCAATTGTTTACATAGGAGACTTGACATAAAAACAAGCATGTGTGTGTGTATGTGTGTGTGCGTGTGTTTGCGTGTGTGTGTGTGTGTGCGTGTGTCTGTGTGTGTGTGTGTGTGTGCGTATGCGTATGTGTGTGTGTGTTTATGGTATACATATACCTTGTGACTATATATGATGAAACCTATGTTGTCTATTATGTATATAGCTATAACTGATTAGTATTACGAGAATATATTTGTGATGGATGCAAGAAATGTACAATACAGTGTCCGTTTCCGTAGCTATCTAGCAATATATCTTTAATATGCCACATTGAGTGAGTGCTTTGCTCATGTGAAGATGTGAGAGCTACTACATAGCATCTCTGTAAATTTTATTCAGAAAACCTGGTACAATATAAAGAAAGTGAAAAAGAAATTTTTTCAATGATAGAAAGCTAATTTGTCTTTAAAAAAAACCTGCTCCTCACCATTCTCCTTAAACGTATTATTTTCTACAATCCACCAACTAACTTCGTTGACAATCAAAGGAAGATTATTTTCTCTTGGGAGTCGAATTTCCTGGTAAAGAAACTATTTCTTAATCAGGACAAGACAATGAAAGACAAGGAAAAGCAGACAAAGTCAGACACAAAGAAACCAGATTATTAAACAAAAAGTAAATTTTATCAATTAAGCAAAATAATGAAGAAATAAACAAAATAAGAAATAAAATTTCATTAACGATCGGAATAGAATATTCCTGTGATATGAAGGGATATAGCAATCTTAGAAGACCGAGTAATTTTGTCCAATAGCTTCCGCACTAAAACGTGGTGAAGTAGTAGTATTGTCAAATAAATATGGAAGCAACTTTGTGTCACAAAATTTGTTACTACGTATGCATGTATGAACGTACTTATGTTATGCTTTCACATGCATATTTCTGTCTGCATTAGCATGTGTATAAATGTACACTATACATATGTGTGTGTGTGTGTGTGTGTGTGTGTGTGTGTGTGTGTGTGTGTGTGTGTGTGTGTGTGTGTGTGTGTGTGTGTGTGTGTGTGTGTGTGTGTGTGTGTGTGTGTGTGTGTGTGAGTGTATATATGCAGATCACAGTATCATTAGAATCATCTGACCATAGGATGGTGCTATACATCGATGGTCACAATACACTTCCAACTTTTTCTTGATTGCGCCATTGTTTTCCATCTTGGCCCAAGTCATTTAACTAAATTGTCTGTCCATCGTCGTAGAGGCCTTCCAAGTGTCCTTTTCTGATCTCTTAGATACCACTCGGCAACTTCACGGGTCCACCTATTGTCTGTGATCGTTATCAGACCCGGCGGAACTTATGCTTTCAGCAATCTGAAATTACATCATTCACACCGCTCCGTTCCCAAATTATTTTATTTCTGATGTGCTCTTGCAATGATATTCCAAGCATGACTCTTTCCACGGCCCTCTCCGTCGCAACCAATCAATGTTCTTCCCTCTTCGTAGTAGCCCACGTCGCATTTGCGTATAAGACAGCATGTAAGACGGGGCAATTGAAGAGTCTGGTTCGTATGGTCTTGTCCAGCTTTTCTTTGAGCTCATCCTTTATTGAGGTAAATGCCTTCTATCCTTACTTTGTATTCTTCGAGATTTCATCATCTGTGTCTCGGCCGTTATTCACTGAGTGCCATAAATAGAAGTATTCCCTTATCTCCTCGATTTCAACGTTTCCCACCACCCTGTTACGTCTTCAGATCGCATGTATTTTATTTTCATGCGATTCATTTTAAGGCCTACAGCTGAGCTATGGGTGTTCAGCTTTGTTAGCATGGTATGCAGCTGGTCTATGGTCTTGGTGATGAGAACGATGTAATCTGTGAATCGTAAGTGTAGCTCGCCGTTGATATTCACGCCACCTGTCCAGTCAATGTCTCTGATGACCACTTCTAGACATGCAGTGAAGAGGTTTGGAGAGATGGTATCTTCTTCTTCGACGTCCTTCTCAACTGGAACGCTTATTGGTGGCGATAGCATCCAGAGTTCACATTTGTGAGTAGCTTGGTGAAATGTGACTCGACATCTTGCATATACAGAAACTTTAGCATTGCGTCCATCTCGACGCTATCGAAGACCTTTTCGTAATAGATGTATACATATAGGTATGTGTGTGTGTGTGTGTGAGAGAGAGAGAGGGAGAGAGAGAGAGAGAGAGAGAGAGAG
>NC_068986.1:69283107-69285220 GCF_001194135.2 Octopus bimaculoides | reverse complement strand
GCCTTCTCGCTAGAGCACTCAGTACCCGCTGCACATGCTCCCTTTTTCACCACGTTTGTGGTCGATATCCTCACGCTCACTTCATGCCTTGAGGATGCCTCTACAATACAGGAAATTTTCAATGATATGGACCAACACATCGATTTCCCCATCGAACACCCGAATGACAATGGTTCCCTCTCCTTACTTGACTTTCGATGAAGCATCATAAATGGGAAAGAATTGACACAATGTTCTACCGAAAGGCAGCATGCCAACACTTCGTCCATTATAAGTCAATCCTCCCCATCAGTGTTAAGACCGGCTACATACATATTGAGATCACCTCTGTACACAACAGATGCAATGACGGCGCCAGCAGGGACACACAAGTTGCATGCTTCCTCAAGATATTTGGAATCAACAGATTCCCAGCATTCATTACAAATACCTTACACGGATACAAGCCAAATAAACGTGCCAAGAAGAATCTCTCTGGACTACCTTTGCTATCCGTAAGGTCATCGTGCTAGCCCAATCGGGTCCGTCACTGCATAAACATCTGTCAACGAGGAAATCACACGCGGAATAACAGCTCTGCACACTGGTAAACTGTGTTTTATCCACTACACGAGCAAGAGTCTGCAGACATACGTGGTGTACCAGATGTGGTGTTCCTAATGCGGACATTATTACATCGATAGTAAGGTCCGACCGTTCCACATCTGACAGAAGGAACACCTGACTACCAACGGGTTTTCTTCTGCAAGCACTTAATCAAACGCAGTATTACCACCAAGGGGATAGACACTTCAATGTTGGCCACAGAGAGAAATAGAGGAAATTTCTGTATCAAGGAAACCTTACTGATCCACCGACTGATCCACCGAATGTCAATAATCAATGGGAGTTGAGCCGGTAACTCCTATAAATTACCGACTGCTCCTACATCGCTGTGACCATGATCAGCGTCATCGTCAGTACGATAGTGATTGGCATTGTCGCTTACTAGCACTATGTTCACAGTCGCCAGAGCTACCACCACTGCCGTCGCTTGCCGTGATGAGGCTTGTGGCTGTTACAGCTACCACCACTGCCGTCGCTTGCCGTGATGAGGCTTGAGGCTGTTACAGCTACCACCACTGCCGTCGCTTGCCGTGATGAGGCTTGTGGCTGTTACAGCTACCACCTTGGCAAGGACTACTAAAAGCACAAATAACACCTACGCCATCAACGACTACTACCACGACATTTACCACCATCAACAACTACCTTCACCACCACCGTTCTCAGTGTGACCTCTATGGCACCGACAACGCTATCATTTTCGGATCTGCTACTATTAGCACAAATACCAGACTAAAACGAGGTCACATGCCCATCCAGCTATCCAAATGGCAGGATCTGTGTAGACACCCATTTTTTGACTGTACACTTTTGATGATGAGCCTTTGCACCCGAAATATATAAAGGTTTTTCAACTTTCATCTATGCATTGTTAGAAGCTTTCCTCATTTCCCTTTGCATGAATTATTCTACTTCATATATATATATATATATAGACAGACAGACAGACAGACAGACAGACAGAGATATTTACATATATCTGTGTATGTGTGTGTGTGTGTGTGTGTGTGTGTGTGTGTGTGTGTGTGTGTGTGTGTGTGTGTGTGTGTGTGTGTGTGTGTGTGTGTGTGTGTGTGCGAGTGTAACGTGCAACACTGCGTAAATCAGAATAGTTGGAATAAATTTAAACATTTCAAAGCCAACTATGAGTTGAATGAGAATGCAACCACATTCTTTCTATTTTTCTCCACAGTAACTGCAGTGTAGTTGCCTTTAGCAGTTGAAATATGTGACAAACATATTTCAACTAACCTAAATTCTGCTCATACCTAAACACTGCTTTGCGCCTATGCTCCGCTAATTAATTAGATCAGGCGATCTACTAGCGCAAATCAGTCAACGTGTTGACTAAATTATATATAAAGCTACAGCTTTATTAAGTTCGTTCAGAGTTGCTCCTCTTAGGTACATCTCGTTGACAAGAGTCAAAAAACTCGAAACATCGATGTTTCAGATTCCCGAGAGATGGCGGCTGAACGAACTGGGTGTTTTCACACCTTTTTACCAT
>NC_068986.1:69278750-69282749 GCF_001194135.2 Octopus bimaculoides | reverse complement strand
TATATATATATATATATATATATATGTATATATTTATACGCGCGTGTAAATGTATATGTATGTACCTACATATATATATGCTTGAGTTTGTATTTATGTATGTGTGTATGTATATGTGTAAATTATATATATATACATACACACATGCATGCGTATATGTATGAATGTATGCATATATGTATGTGTTTATGTATACACACTCACACAGAATCACACACAAATTCACAGCTAAATGTATTACATTGCAAGAATGACTACTGCATACATAGACACTTGAACTTTATAATCTGTGACACATATACGATGCTATTTCACATCTATACAAATGGTAATATAACGGATTTAACTATAGTGCATTTAACACTCACAAGCCCATATCAAGAGCTTTCTCGCCACCATTCTGTCTCGCTTTCTCACCCTCTCTCATTTTCTGTCATTCTTCTTCATGCCCTCTGACTCTTTTTCTTCCTTTCCTATTCCCTTCTTTCTCTTTTCTCATTTACTGTCACTAGGATCCAGATCGTATCTCAACTTTCGATCCTTCTTTTCCATTATCTATCTGCCATTTTACCCCAGGCTTGCAACGCAAGTAGACATCCTACATTTAGTGTCATTTCTATTTCTTACTTTCCATTTTATTTCTTTTGTTGTCTTTGATAAAGGATATAACTTGAAATGCTAGATCATCAGCTACTTCTTTCGTTTGATATATATACTGTTATTGCACATATTCTTTACTATATATATGTTTGCGTATTCATATATGAGTGTGTGCATGTGTGTGTATGGAAATATAAAAGGCGTTCTTGCTAAAACTGTCCATCTATACTTTGTATGTACATACTGTCCTCGGATTTAGAATTTATATAACGAATTTGATAACCGAATCAATCACAGCATTGTGTGAATATGTGTGCGTACATTTGCATACCTATCTTTCTGTGTCCATGATTTCATTATAGTAATGCTTCATTTATATTTGGTTGGCAAGAATGTAATTTCGTTTTTCGCAAATAGATAGCGTTACGACATTTTTGAATGACTTATGTCAATATCATTATTTTTCTTTTTGACATTTGATAGCCGTTACTTTTAGCTTATTTTAGAAGAAAATTGGGCGTAATTTTGTTTACAGCTGTTAGTTCAGTGTCAATTTTAACATGGAGTGCAAAAATGAACATTTTCGCCATATTTTGCTTTTTTTATTTCCGTAAATGCAAGAAAGCTACTGAGGCTCCCAAAGAGATGTGTGAAGTTTATGGTATTGAATGCACATTCCGTTCTGGAGATTTTTCACTCAAAGATGACCAACGTCGACCTACTGAAGTTAACGATGACCGAATCAAAACTATAATTGAATTTCACTGTCATATAACTGTGCGAGAGATTGCAGAGAGGTTAAATGTATCACACACAATAATTGAAAATTACTTAAAAAGTCTTAGACTCATTAAGAAGCTCGATATTCGGGTTCCACATAAATTGAAAGAGATTCACTTAACACAACGAATCAATATTTGCGATATGCATCTCAAATGTAATGCAATCGAGCTCTTTTGAAATGAACTATCACTGGTGATGAAAAATGGATTGTCTACAATAATAGCAATCGAAAACAATCATGGTCCAAGCGTAATGAACCAGCACAAATCACATCGAAAGCTTAATTGCATTAAAAAAAGGTAAGGCTGTCAATTTGGTGAGATTACAAAGGTGTTGTGTATTTTGAGCTGCTTTCCAAGGAACCAAACGATCAATTCAGATGTTTACTGTCAACAACTAATGAAACTGGAGGGAGCAATCAAAAAGAAAAAACAGCCAGGATTGGCAAATCGTAAAGGAATCGTGTTCACCGTGACAACGCTAGACTACACACGTCTTTGCTAACTCCTGAAAAATTATTGGAACTTGTTACATCTATCATGTAGCCCTGACCTCACACCATCAGATTACCATTTATTTCGAAGTTTGCAAAACTTTCAATAATGATGATAACCTGAAATTACATTTGCTTCAGTTTTTGGTTGATAAGGGCTAGAAGTTCTATGAGCGCGGAATCATGAAGTTGCCAGAAAGATGGCAAAAGGTCATCGAACAAAATGGAAAATATATAATTGATTTTAAGTTCATTCTTTGTATGAAAACAAATGTCTTCTATTTAACACTAAAAAAAAAAAACGAAATTACTTTCTTTCCAACCCAATATATTTATGATATTTTATTTATCTATCTAGCTAGCAATCTATCTGTTTGTCTGTCTATAGATACTAATAGATATTAACTGCAATATTAACTATGTTCTGTTAATACAAAAAGCTCTTGAAAGAATTGGAAACAATTTAACTCTACTTCTATTTTCAGAACAAAATGCTATATTATTGGAGGAGAGGGAGTTATTGGGTAAATTGCTGAAATTTAGGCTGTCTTTTCCAACGAAGTCTAAGTGATCTGAACAATCCTTTAATATTGTTTGACTAAAAAAACATTTATTTTAAAATTATTTTATTTCACATCATGCAACTCCTACAAACTTTGCATTTATTTCGACGATTTCTCTATAAAGAACTTTTGTAGTTAATGTTCCGTTTTCATCATTATTGTGTAACTTTCTGGCTTTTGGGGGAGACATGACTGATATCTCTTGCAGGTCGTTCAACTTCATAAAAGCTTTCACACTTGTGAATATATTTGTGTATATTAGTAATAAACGTGGCAGTCGATTAATGTCAATAGAAATTATTTTTAAAATAATTGTATCTAAAATATTGGTTTCAAGTTTTGGCACAAGGCCAGCAGTTCTGAGGTAGGGGTTAAATCAATTACATCGACCCCTCTACTCAACTGGCACTTACTTTATAGTCTCCGAAAGGATGAAAAGCAAAGTTGACCCCGACGGAATTTAAACTCAAAACATAAAGACGGGCGAAATGCCGCTAAGCATTTTGTCCGGCGCGCTAACGATTCTGCCAGCTAACCGCCTTAATTGTGTCCAAAACATTAAGATAACATTTTAGTGAAATTAATAATGTTTCAGTAAATTATTTGTATTCATGACAAGAATGCTGTTATGCCTATGTTTTAATTTCACATTTGTTGTATATCAATAAATATGTGTATATCAATAAATATGTATTCACCTAACAAGAAGCACAATTGGCTGTTTTACTGATTGAAGGTATTTGTAATATACTTCACTGACTCCAAGAATAAGTAGTTTCAAATAGTAGAAAAAAATCAAAATAGATTTACGTCAAAATCAACTGTTTTACTGACTCGCTAGCTCCAGTTAGGTTTTCATGCCTATTCTCACCTTTGATCTGACGTAAATGTTGGGTAATGACCAAAAGATCTCGGAGATCAGTGAATCTGTCCACGTTGAGCTGCGACTTTTCTGCATTGAGAAATCACAGCTCTAGTATTACAGATATGCTATTAGAATATTGCAGGAAAGAATCGCAAGAAGGATTCTGCAAGTCGAGCCAAACAGACAGGAGACCTAAGGGTAGAACAAGAGCGAGACTGTTGGATAGCCTCAGCTGATCATTTCGGGAATCCAGCCGAGACGTATAATGACGGTTGCGTCTGAGAGGATCCTGTGGAGGAAATGCTTTAGGACCTCCACGACAATTCCCGCAAATGTGAGTGTAGGAGATGGATGGATGGATGGATGAATGGATGGATCCATGAATGGATGGATCCATGAATGAATGGATATTTTTTTTTCTTTTTTGTCATCAATCTCTTCTGGTCTCCTCGTCTTTACTCATTACTTTTCCGTTAATTAGACAGTCTTTTATTGTAGTTGGGAGTGAAGTATTCTTAAACATTTGATTTTTGGGGTCTTCTGTGTGTGTGTGTGTGTGTGTGTGTGTGTATGTGCGTGCGCGCGCGCTCTGTGGCATGCAAGGAAAAAACATAAATTGTTGACCAAAAATGCAACAACAACCTTGGTTTCTCTTGTATAGCAACAGGAAATTCAACGGAAACATTGAATAAATT
>NC_068986.1:69277030-69278355 GCF_001194135.2 Octopus bimaculoides | reverse complement strand
ATATACGTATGTATGTATATATGTGTAAATATAATTGCAAATATAATTGCATACAAAAGCATTTCACAAAAACTCGGTGTATATGTTTGTGTGTGTGTGTGTGTGTGTGTGTGTGTGTGTGTGTGTGTATTATTTCCGTTTACCAATGTTTGCAGTTAAGGAAAATGAACTTATCACATTTGTTGCATCACCATGTAATATAAATTTGTGTGTGTGTATCTGTGTATGTACGTATGTGTATATGTGTGTGTGCGCGTGTGTACTTATGTGCATGTTTATGGATGTATAGTATTTTGAGAAACAATTTACACAGTAAATATGCCAAGCACAAAGAGAAATAAATATATTAAGTCGAAATTTTACACTTCAGTTTCCTAAAATTATATTTTTGTACACCAGCTCTCACATCACTTTGATATTCCCAACACTTCTGAATCATTTGTTTCCTCTTTGTTTCTGCTTAAAAGAAATTAACGAAACTCAAACTCATAAATAAAAGAAATTCATTCAAATTTAATGGATTAAATTTTATTATAATTTCTCTTTGACTGAAAATAAATGACGTTTTAGTATCGAATCAATCTGAATATCGTTCACATATTTGTACCAGAAATATAATTGAACACTGCACGAAATGTAAAATAAAATATGGAAGTACATTTTGAAATATGCAGTATATTTCCTTGGTTTCATACACTGTATTTCATGATTTTTGCATATATTCCATTCTTCAAATCGATTTCTCTAATCATCACGACTCGAATTTATGTAGATGGCGTAATAAAAATAAAGGATAATGGTGTTCATGCCTCTACTTTTGAAATAAGTCGTGTATGTGAAAGGAAAATGTTGCAAATATTGCTTGAAATTGTAATGCTGTATTCACCGTATTCATCGCTATTCTCAGAATTAAGAAAATGTGTAGCCGTTGAGTATGAATATGAAAATGTGTGTGTGTGTGTGTGTGTGTGTGTGTGTGTGTGTGTGTATGTTGGGGATTCAGTTCATCCTTATTAAATGTGTAAGAGACTACTGAGCATTCTGTTAGCATGTGTACTCTTAACATAATTCTCAGGTAGAATCACTATGAAACAGTATGTTGTGAGAAAGCTGTAACACTCCGATATAAAGGTATAATCCACCTGCCAGACATTTATGCAGCATCCTTCTACCCAATTTAAATCACAATGTATGGGCCGATTGCCCAAGATTCCACATAGTGCGATCGAACATGGGTTGCGAAGCGAACTTGTTAGCTATTCGACCATGCTGCGACTAATACACACACACACACACACACACACACACACGCACACACATATATA
>NC_068986.1:69274441-69276728 GCF_001194135.2 Octopus bimaculoides | reverse complement strand
TATATATAACAGGGGGATTATATATAACTGTTTATGTATAAACAGGGGGATTATAAAGTCTTTCTCTGATTCTGAAATATCATATCTTTGTTGCTATTTCAAATTAAACATTTTCGTTGTTGAAGTTTATAAAACCGAAGTCTAAAATTTCACAATTGATTATTGATATGTGCTGTTTCATTATTTTAAATCACATTTTCTCTTTTTTCAGATAAAGTTAACATATCAAAACAGTATCTATGAAAGGGAAGGCACAATGTGTTTTGTGGTTTTGTGAAATTAAGTCGGCAATTACTGTTCAATGAAATTTTAGAAAAGAATACGGCCGAAATCCCCCAAGTGTTAAAATCATCAAGAACTGGTAAAACAAATTCAAGGACACTGGTAACGTTGGTGACCTAGAGAGAACAGGCTGGCCACGAACAAGTGGAGAGATTGTTGATGCTGTGCGTACTGCTTATCAACTTAGCCTTAAGAAATCAACTCACAGAGTTTCAAGAGAACTAGGAGTGCCACAACCAATCATTTTCAATATTTTGCACAAACGCGTGAAACTGCGTGCATGTAAAGTGCAAATCGTTCAATCTTTGCAACCAAACGATCTTCTCAAACGTGCTGCTTTTGCAGAAGAAATTCTTAACAAAATCGATACGAACAATGAATATCTTCAACGTCTCGCGTTTTCTGACGAGGCAACTTTTCACATATCAGGAAAAGTTTACAAACTCAATATCAGGATATGGAGGTCGGAGTACCCACATGCTATTGTAGAGCACAAAAGAGACAGCTGTAAGTTTAATGTTTGATGCTGCCTAATGTATGACAGGGTCATTGGCCCTTTCTTTTTTGACGAGTCCCCCATTTCAGCAAACGTTTTCCTGGACATGCTGGAACATTATATTGTACCCCAGCTGGAGGAATTTCGCCTTCTATAATTTCCCAACAAGATGGAGCTCCTCCACACTGGGGCATATGTATCCGTCAATTTTTGAATAAAACATTTCCAAACAGGTGGATTAGGAGAGGTGGATCAACATCATGGCCTCCACCTTCACAACACATTACCTTGCTAGACTTCTGTTTGGGAGGTTATCTGAAAGACAAAGTGTCCAGTACACCAGTTCATGATCTTCAGTCTCTAAAGGCCAGGATAAGCTTCATTATACATAGCGTGAAATTGAATATCGATTAGATGTGCCCCGAGCCACAAAAGGGGCTAATGTTGAAGTTAACTGAATTTCATTTTATGTCAATAAATATTTCTAGGTAGATGCTATAAGTGTACCAAAAGCTGTTTTTTGTATCTTGAAAAGTGTTTGTTCAATATAGGTTTATAATCAGGGAAAGACTTTGTAACCACCAAAGGTGTGAAACTAAATATGACCAATTGTCCATAACTGATGAAGAATTACGAACCTTCTGTTTGTCTCCCGTTCGTTTTTACATTCAGTATACGTTATGTCGTTTGTTTATTTACCGTACATTGTTTCATTTATTAAGTAATGAAGCGCAACACACACTGAATTTGTATTGTTTATGTACATGTGTGTGTGTGTGTGTGTGTGTGTGTGTGTGTGTGTGTGTGTGTGTGTGTGTGTGTGTGTGTGTGTGTTAAGTAAAATGAGACAACAAAGCCAAGGCTGTGTGGAATTTTCAGGACATTTATAAAGAGAAAGTTAGTCTTACAGCTGTTTCTGGGATAATAGGGATATCCTTTCATCAGAGACGATGTGAGATGGTTAAGTAGAGGGATATATTAGAGTTCAATATAGGAGTTATTTTGGAAAAGGAAGCAAATCAGGAGTATATAGAGAAATAGGAGAATGAATGTAGAAATAAAAATTTTTATGTATAAAGATGTTATAGTTGCAATTCCGTTATCCAAGGAAGTGGTGTGTAGAAGTGGTATAAATGCTTCCTGTCCGTGGTATGTAAATTCCAGTAGGAGTTCATATTTTGTCATTACAAATGGAAAGTGTGGAGACGTAGATTCCATGTGCTGTTCATTCAAAGGGGTCTTGTGGTGTAAATGAAAATTTGTGAATGTAGTGGTAGTATTAAGTAGACAGAGAGGGTAGAAGAGATGTGTATGTTAAGATGAAGACAGAGGTCAAAGGAAAAGGTGAAAAAAGAAGAAGAAAAGAAGGCGGAAGATAAAATGAAAACAAGAAGAGAAAATGAAAAAAAAGTGTAGGGAAATGAAAACAAAAGTGTTAGTTGATAGGCAACTGAATGGGAGATGAAAAAAAACATATATATATATGTATATAATGCATACATATTCACA
>NC_068986.1:69270108-69272234 GCF_001194135.2 Octopus bimaculoides | reverse complement strand
TATATATATATATGCATACAGACAAAGCAGTCAAACACACACACACACACACACACACACGCATACACACACATACGGTTGGACCCAAAATAATGAAAAAATGGACATAACTTTTTTATTAATCAACGAAAGTTAATTTGGACATATTCTCAAGTATTTTTCTGTGGTAACTTTTCTTGTTATTCTTGTTGCAGGCAAGTAATGGATTCCACAATGCATTGTGTTCTTAACGAAGGATGTGTGCATACCCTCCAACATCAGCATAAGGCTACATATTGTTTATAGACATGATACCATTGTCGAGAGCAATGTGCACATATGAATAAAGTTTAAAGAGGAGGAAAACAATATTGAAGATAAATCACAAAGCTGGAAACAGTCAACTGCGAGCACTGACAGAAATCGCCAACGAATAGAAGAATTTATTCGCATGAACAGATGAGTCAATATCCTTCAGTTTATGCACAACTGGACTTGCATCAAAATGCCTTACAGCAGATGTTGGAAGAATTTGCGTATCGGAAAGAATTTGCAAGGTTAGTACCTCGACAGTTGACTCCAGATATGAAAGAGAGAAGGGTACAATAGTGCACTCCGGAATATATTTCATGAGGATTCGAGATTTCGCTTCAAAGATGGTCAAAATGCATCACTTGTGATGGACACTATGTTGAGCAGTGCCTTTGTTTAGGGGAAGAGTTACTCTATCGAAATGTGGAACTTGAACGACCTATGTTATAACCACTTGTGTATTATTTTGGGTAGAATCCTCATATATATTGCATTTGATTGTATGAAAAAAGAGCAGAACGAAAGAAACTACTCTCCGTTGTCTTCTACGACCTAGAAAAAGGCTTTTGACGAAGTACCAAAAGATGCCATGTAAATGATAAGGTTTTGCTGCCGAAACCACTTGACCTCATTAATTCAGGCAATGCAAGATGATATGTTCAGTGATTTTCTTTAAAACAAATTTTGTGAATAATTGTTAATTACATGATGTATTGAATTAGGTCTGCATTATTACACGTACGTTCTTCTTATATTTACCAGCAACGCTTTTCTTTACATTCCCCCCGATACTTCAGGTGATACCATCGAATACATTTTTGATGGTGAACTATTTAACTTAGCCATGTTTCGGTCTCATCGACCCACCAACAATGCATTGCAGAGCGACAATACGCAGATGACCATGGTGGTCTCTGTCACGCTCATTTGGAACTCCAGAAATAATTTCACCAGTGCATATGATCACTTTGGCCTCAAAATGGTTACCAAGAAGACTAGAATCTTTACCGAATCTGCAGCAATTACTAATCTCGGATTCAACAGCACCATCTCTGATTCATCTCTCGAGTAATGTGATCACTTTCCTTTATCTAAGAATTCTTCTTTCCTACAAATATATATCAAAAAATGATGTGTAACACTTTGGAAAACTGACAAAACGAGTTTTTAAATCTAACCCCAAAACATGAAAATTTAAACCCCACCTCCATAAAAGAAAAACGAATATCTGACTCAAAAAACGAAACTGATGCATTCATTGTTGTCACCTCCACGATATTATACGGTTGTGAAGCATGGAGACTCTGTTGTCTGGATTGGATTTCAAAAAGCTAGAGCGTTTCCATCAACATATGCTCCACGTCACCTTAAAAAAATAAGAGTTATACATAATTAACAATACCTATTCTATAAAAAGTTACTATGGTGAACAACCAGTTATTATGGCCAGGTATGTAGTAAGAATGAACGAAGAGAGATTTTAACGCCATATCCTTTACAGCGAATTAACCACCAGCAAAAGATCACGAGGATGTACTTGTCGCCCTTTACAAAGACCAGCTAAATTCACTCTTCAAAATGGCTGTGATTGAGGAAAGCAAATACGGAGTAAATAAAGGTCGGAACAGTTCCAACTGTTGTTACTCTATCTCCACCGGAACTGATCTTTTTGAAATCAGTTACAGCAATAACAATCACGGCCTTCGCATCTTTTGCCTTCTCTATTATCAACACTATTAACATAGCGTTGATGACTGGCGCTGGTATATACATGTGTGTGTGTGTGTGTGTGTGTGTGTGTGTGTGTGTGTGTGTGTGTGTGTGTGTGTGTGTGT
>NC_068986.1:69247258-69270018 GCF_001194135.2 Octopus bimaculoides | reverse complement strand
TGTGTGTGTGTGTGTGTGTGTGTGTGTGTGTGTGTGTGTGTATACAATGATATTTGCATAAGTCTGTGTATACATTTGTGAAAGAATGTAACTGGAATCAACTAGTCAGATGCTTTGATCTTGTAAAAGAATGTTAAGCTGACATAAAATGGACGAAGTTGACTTGGAAAGCTTAAGCTTTGTAATTGATATGTGGAAATCCGAAGTAATGTAATTGTGCAGTTTTACGTACACCTCGGATTATTTTATATTCACTCACTCAAATATTGTGTGTAATACGAAAGAGTAATCTTTCAAATAGAATTGTGTTTTGGTTTTGTTTTTCGTTTCGTTTCGTTTTGTTTAGGTGGATGTGGTTATAGCAAGGATCTCCGTCCGGTGTTTCATTGCTTCAGCTACGCCATTACATTTGTATTTAAAAATAACTTGAAATTAGTGTTTATGGCACCCTGCAGAGTTCTAGTTCATGATTCTCTGATGCAGCTATTTCACTTCATCTTCATGGATAGTTTCATTGGGAAAGGCATGAATCTCACAACATCTAATTTTTTTAAAACACGAATAAAAAATAAGTTGGAGCTCAGCTTAATCATAGCAAATTTAGGAGACCAAGTAGATGTATCCATTTGGAATAATAAACTACCGGCCGTTACAAAGTTGTAGTTCGTATCATGTGACCATTAATATGCTGTGATCCTAACTCTAAAACTTCAATCCCCAAGGTGTAAAATGATATAGTCACATCTGTAGATAGCAAACATTGGTCAGTTTTCTTCTTCACGCAATATTGGTTTTAAACTATCCTATAGTAAAGTAGCATAAAGTTATTACAGTTTATTCTGTCTTCAACAAGAACATGAAGTACAAGTGTATTTACGGCTCAATAAAATATTGGATATCATTTCACGGTGAGGTAAGTTATTAATAGATTCACTGATTACATTCCAGTTCTTTGCTAGAGCTATTTCACTCAATTTAAGTCAGAAATATATTTTAGGGAGTTAGGAATATTAAAACTTCCCATTTTCCCTCGCTACGAAGTTGTAATTTCCTTACTATGTAATACAAATTTAGCAACTTCGAATTCTACACATTGAACTTTGAGTTGGTGTTGTCTTCGTTGACAGCGATGTTGCCGTTGCCTTTGTTATTGTTGTTAACTGTAAATCCAGCAGACTTATAGTCCAATCCAGCAGACTTATAGTCCAATCCAGCAGACTTATAGTCCAATCCAGCAGACTTATAGTCCAATCCAGCAGACTTATAGTCATAAGTATTCATTCACAACTAAAAATAGTGTACTCAGACTACAATATGTGAAGACGGTAGAGTGTGTTTTGAAGATCTGCCAGCTATTTCTCGCAGACAGAGCGACCGCATGTAGTCTTACTCAGTTGTTTGATTCGGTGTCAAAGGTATGTGTTTACAGCATTTGTGTGACTCAATATCCAATTACTTGGTTGAAACAATTAACACCGCCAAACAGCAAGAACTTATTTATTAATATGCAGACAAAAGCTTACACTTTTCAATCTATTTAACTTTCTCACGATCAAATGATTCCTGATTTTTCAAAACTGTGGCATAGATTAATTCTATCCTCTCTTTAGGGATGTGCTAGGATGATCGATAACACATATTTTATCAGCAGGAAAAAATGAAAATTCGTGAAATTCATATATTTTCCATGGATTAGCAATGTAAATGAAGCGAATTATTTTACATTTGAAATGAAGACAAGTTTGGAGAATTTAGTTTTTCACTGTAAGGCGCCATCTATGGTATTATTATTTATTGTATTTTTTCATTACATAGGGCATGTATTGTATTGGTTTGTTTCATTATATAGAGAAATGTGACAAGTGATATTTGTTTAATAAACAGAATAGTGTCAGATAACCTAGGATATAAAGTGTTTGTGTGGTCGTCTCCTATCGTGAAATAACTTGACACAAATACTTAAGCTTAGGTAAATATATGTATTATGAAACTTTATCTTTACTATACTTTGCTATGAACTTAATCTTATATATGATTGTATACATATATTTACTTATTTAGGCAAGTGGTCACACTTGACTAGCAGTCGCACTGACATCCGCTTTTTACATTTGGTTTGAAGAACCCAAGATGTAATTCACTGAATAGCTCAGTTGGTGGTTTCATAGTCTGTATGTGTGTGTTCTCATGTATGTAAAAGGTTATTCAGTACATTTACTACGGTAAAATTTCCTGTGTTAGCCATTCCAATGGCGCTGCAATTTTAAACGATAACCCCCTGGCCCGCGCACAGACAACTGACAAGTTTTGAAACTACATCTGCAAACATTGGACTGAATCCACTTAATCAAATACGAAACTAACTTTTGTTGGCAATATGTACCCCACAATCATATATACTTTCTCAAGAGTTCAACTTCCTTTCAACAGAATTTTGTTATCTTAATATGATATGGCGGAGAGTAAAAATATTTTTAGACAAAACTGCCAATTAGTATAGATAACAGCAGACGAACTTTATTACGAATTGTTCAGTTAGTGATAGAATTAAAGTGTTTCATTGCAAAGCTTCAATGAAACAGCACTGATTTATAGCGGAGTCGTTTGGACCATAAGAGAAATTTTAGCAGAAAGAAACATTGGACATTTCTTTGTTTACGATTTGTTCTTCGAGTCTATTTTTCTCAAAAGAGTGATGATAATGAACGGTTAATTGCAAGAATCTAGTCATTTGGATTGTATTCCATAAGAGCCCATGAAGTGTACAAAGAGTATCCTATTACGTTGACACAAATCTACTGCGTCATTACTAGAAAAGAGTAATGCTACAAAAATGAGAGATTGCAATATTGTCACCATGTACAAGAACAAAGTGGGTAACGACTACAGAGAAATCTCTTAGATGAACATAGTGGGAACATATCGCCCGCGTGATAGATTGCAGAAAAAGGTGGCATTAACATACGTGATTAAAATTCCATATTACAGCATTCTGTTTCTTGATTTCATATCCCTAGTGATAGATTTCTCATCGTGTAGAGAAAATTCCTACCCAAAATGACCGTTCTAAAAAGTCAAATTACAGTAGAGAAAATTAATTAATCAAGTCTTATATTATGTCGTTATAACCATACATAATTACCTAACTACTTCTGTCTACTGTGAGGATTTAATAAAATGAATAGTAGGATTAGATAAAACTAGTAATACTCCGCGTCAATAATCAGTGAGTATAAGCTTTAGAAAACTGGAATAAATATTTTTACCGCGAGGAAAATATAAACGTTTAACGCTTCGTGCAGAATCAATGAAAGCAGGTTTGTGTTCATAGCAAATGAATGTATAGAGAGCGCGTGTGTGAGAAAAGAGAAGAATTGTAAAGAATAACGAGGCGAGGGTTACCAGATAAAACATGTGTTTGTAGGGAGGACGGCTGTCAAAATAGAAATATACTGATAAAAACGCTAGAAAATTTGAAAGACTTTAAAGTGGGGGAGTTACGGTCAGGAGTAGCGGAGACAAAGTATAATAGTTGCTGAAGTTCGAAGTTGTTCAAGAGCTGGGGATGAACTCGGTGAATAAGATGTCTGTATTGATGCGCGCATGGGAGGAAATTCCAAGACTAAAGTTAAGGAACGGTGATGCAGCACACGGAGAACGATACAAAGAATTGTCTGACAAATTAAATGCTCAACGGATTTGAAGTACAGTCCGGAGTTCTTATAGCAACAATCAACTTGACTTCCGATTTCATTCACGAATAGAGATTTGTACAGTTTACATGTAATGTATAACTAAACTTAGCTAAGGTTAGGTTAAAGAAATAAATTACTTGCAATAGGTCTTAAAGGTCGGTTATGAGTCTACTGCTGAAGGTAAAAGGAAAAATAGCGGCATATAGAGCGGAAACAATTGATGATATCGAGGTGTAAGTTGTTGGCAACAGAGCCTTTGACAAAAATGTTACACAAGCTTTTGTCTCTTTTGAAAGAGAAGAAAAGATTGTAAAGGATAGGAGTTGTACGAGAGCAAAAGGAGAGGGAGTGAAAATTGCTGAGGATAGTCTGTTAAAATCGTAAAGCGTATGTATAAAATGTTGTAGAAAATTGAAACTTATCTTCAGATGTATGTGTACATAGTAGGAAGTCCGTCAGTGACCAGAGCTAGGAGGAGTACAGCTGCTGATTGCAAATGATTCAGGGTAACCTCATGCGTGGAAGACTCGTTCCGTTGCTTTGAATTTAGAAAGTATCCAAATCCTAGTTATAGGGTGAACAGAATCGAAAACAAAAATGCGTGAAATGGGTGATAATTTTGTGTGAAAAAGTGAGTAGATAAAACGTCGTGATAGAAGTGTAAGTCAATAGTTTCATTGTATACCGATGTAAAAATGTGTTAGCTCTCCATAGTGATGAAGATGTGTAAGAAAGGGAGAAAAGTTTCAAAAAGGCCGAGTAAATTATAGAGCGGGATAGATGTTGGCATAAGAGATCATGATAATGAGTCCATCCCTTGAGGTGAAGCAACACACAGATATATATTAACCGGTGGATTGGGAAAATGTCTGGCCCTTTATATGCCGCAAAGTGGTCAGTGCAACTTGAAACTATCTTTGCACCAATTATTTACTAGCAGGAGAAACAATTCAGAGTAATGACGAGTTTGATAAGGCGGAGAAAAGCAGTGGAATTAGATTCTGGTGAAAACAGGAGATTGAAGAAACACTGAATAGCAAAGAGATATTGATTATGGAAGGATGGCGGTGCATAGGGATTTTGTATCCTCAGTGAAGTACATGCAGGAAGGGAGTAGAGAAACTTAAGGGCGCCGTTAGTATTCTTTATATTGGATACAGAGGAGATCGATGTTGCGAGATGCAGGTAGAGACGATAGGAAGACCAGGCTATTTGATGCAGCTTTGAAAAAAACTAAATCATGGAAGTTTGAGCTGTGTTTATGATAAGGTCACTAGTAGCGGAATACACAGAAGAAAAGATAACTGACTTAACAGTTCGTGAAAAAATGTTTTGGTTCTGGTGTATGTGGTCTCTGAAAAGAATATTTAGCTTATCTATAGTTATTCGAAACTATATCAGTTTTGGTTCAAATTTAGTAATCAACATCAGCTGATTTTCCGACACTTGTATATTATTCCCTGATATGGTATTCATATTCAATTTTATTATAATATAAATATGTTGCTCATATATATTATGGTTCTCAAATTTTAAGAAAAAAAAAAATGAAGTCTGAAAGTGTTGATATCTTATAATATATTTGCAACTTTGTATGTGAATCTATCGTTGAGGAAGTCTGGCGCCACTTGACTGACTTCACTTAACTGATTGGATTCTATGTCAGGTGTCAAATGATGGCTCCAGGCTCTTTGCTATTACTTCTTAGATTGGTCCGTTGCCATAGGCAACATAGCCAAGTATTCTTATATGTCTTCCTCGTATATGTTACTGTCTTCCCACTTATTTGTGCCATCACTATGAGCATCCGGTATGTTTTTCAGAAAATTAACATTCACTGTATTGTATTTATGATACAGAAAGGCAAAAAAAAAGAAAACAGTAAAATACGGGGACAATCTAAAGGGAGAGACATCTAAATAAATTAAACAGTTAATGTTACCCTGTTTAATCAATGCTTCATCTAGTTATAAATAAATAAAGATAGATTAATTTCTTGGAGACAAACTCTTCGCGCATGGTTATCTCATTATGCTTTTTTTCTGTCGAGACAAAGAGCAATGGCGTCTGTATGTCTGTGTGTTAGTGGTTGATATGATATAAAGCTAAATACGCCGGACACGTTAATAACTCACACACTACCACTTTGCCGAAAAGCAAATAATTAAGATTTTTGTTGGTTGAACTTTGCTCTATGACCATCTAACATTACTTAGTTTTTACCTTCTTAGAGATCTAGCACATATATAATCACACAACAAACCACAAACACGTTTACACACACACACACACACACACACACACACACACACACATACACTAGTGCGCATACATATGTGTGTGTGTGTGTATGGTTATAATCCTTATATATTTAAGGCCCCATGAGGGTCTTTTAGATAACTTGGAATGAGAATTGAACCGACCAGTTTGTTTAGACAAATAAATATGAGTTGTGTCTAGCACAAATTTTGTCTGCTTTATCTCAACATCTTAGAAAGAATCGAAAGAATTCTTGTGAGTTTTTCTTTAATAAGAAGGGTACTTCTAACTTTGATAATCATCTAAAGCAACCCAAAAAATCCCCCGTGGGGCAATTTTTGCAATGTAACTAAATACATTTATTTATTCAAAATCCCCGCCGTATTGACACTATGTAGATATATAGCTGTGTGTGTGTGTGCATGTGAGCGTATAGCTAGATACGTGCGGAAATGTGTGAGGATTTCTCAACACTGTCATAAGCTTCCAATTTAGAAAATGATAGAAATTCAAATAGTAAATATTCATGCTTTCCAGAGTATCGTTAGTGTACGATGTACTCATTGCTACTATTTTATTTCTGGTACTATTTTATCAATATCGAGGAACTTATAGTGATTTGAACTACAATATAGATGAAGTTTTCACACTCAACTGTCTTTTGACAATTTGATCTTAACGTATTTTACGACATACAAGTCGACGTAGTATATAATTTAAACACGAAATATAAACATTCAAACATAGTCGCTATTTTTTTCAAATCTTGTTGCATTTCACGTGGAATTTTTGGTCTTCAAAGTATCTTGGTGTTATAAGTCAACCTACCTTTTATCTTGACTGTAAATTTTGGTCTGAAAAACCGGACTTGTGTACCAGAAAATACCGTATGTCATTTATTAATGGCGGCCTGGCAGAATAGATACAACATCGGATAAAATGCTTCATGGTGTCTGTTATTGTTCTTTATCGTTTATGTTCAAATCCTGTCGAGGTCAACTTTGCTCTTCCAGAGTCGACGAAGCAAAGTACCGATTAAGTATTATGTTTGATTGAATTGAGTGACTCCTTTCCGAAAATTTCTAGTCATATACCTATGTTCGAAACAAGTATACTTTTAGTGTGATGGATTGGCAGAAACGTTAGAGCGACGAACAAAATGTCTTACGGTATGTGTTCCGATAATTTATGTTCTGAGTTCAACTTTATCTTTCACCTCATGACAATTAATAATCGCTGCCGAAGTAGACTTTGCGTTTTATCTTTTCGGAGTCGATAAATCAAGTTCAGCACCGGGGTCAATATAATTGACTAGTCCTTTTCTTCAAAATTTCAGCCCATGTGCCTATAGTACAAAGAATTATTATTATCACCATCAATATTAGTTTTACTAATAATAATAATAATTCTTTCTATTATAGGTACAAGGCCTGAAATTTTGGGGGAGGGGATGAGTCGATTACCTCGACCCCAGAATTTCACTGGTACTTAATTTATTGACCCCGAAAGGCAAAGTCGACCTCGGCGGAATTTGAACTCAGAACGTAGCAATAAGCGAAGTACCGCTAAGCATTTCGTCCAGCATGTTAACGATTCTGCCAACTCGCCGCCTTAATAATAATACTACTACTACTACTACTACTAATAATAATAATAATAATAATAATAATAATAATAATAATAACAATTCTTTCTACTATAGGCACAAGGCCTGAAATTTGGTGGGAGGGGACAAGTCGATTACATCGATCCCAGTGTTTCACTGGTATTTAATTTATCGATCTTAAAAGGATGAAAGGCAGAGTCGACCTCGGCGGAATTTGAACTCAGAACGTAATGACGAAAGGATGCGGCTGCTACAACTAATTTTTACTGCTGCTACTACTACTACAACTAATATTAATACCAATACAAATACTACTACAGTTGCTGCTACTACTACTACTACTACTATTTATCAGCAACACTTCGATTTAATCTCACCGAGGTAAACTTAGTTTTCTATTTCTCTAAGGTCCATAGAATAAAGTACTAGTTTCGTTACTAAGTCAATTCAATCGACTACCACCCTCTGCTCGAAATTTTTGTTTTCTAGATGTGTATTAAGGTAAACAATACCTTTTAGCCGACACTGTGAAAATGTTGACATATGTAAACAAACAACCGTTATATCCTCGTATCTTATATCGCGGAAAAAATAACAACCGTCATTTGTTTACGTTTGTTTACATTAGCTAAGTCTTGCAGCATCGGCTAGAAATATTAAGTTTACCTTAATACACCTTTATAATTATCTATTCACTCCGTTTAATGTAATAACTATTTATTATTTTATATAAGACGACATAATGGAGTGACAGAAACGGTAAAGTGAACGACTATACGTTTTATGGCAGTTAGATTTCCTCTTTTATATCTTCCTGAAAATGCTGCCAGAACAGATGAAATGCATACCAGTGAAATACTGATATCGATTAACTTGACTACGCTCATCAATCTAAATGTTTATTCGTCTGTCAATGTCATATATCATTCGATGTTACATAAGGAAAGAAGTAGCGGTAGTATAAATATATGCATTGCAGTATTTAATTTCGTCTATGTTCTGAGTTTAATGCCATCCACTTTGAGACTGGTGGGAATTAAACTAACGTGTACATAAATATATACCTGCATTATACTTGATTACATGCCATACACTATACGAAAAGAAGCCCAAAGAATTTTAAAACCTTCATTGCCTCTAATACATTGTAAAACAAAGTGAAGGAAAAACAGACTGTATATATATAGTTTATCGATATATTTTACTATTTAACTCAGCAAATTATGATGCTACCTTGTACTTATTTGTCTTAGACTGCGGCCATGCAGGGGCGCTGCCTTGAAGACTTTTTTTTTTAGTCGAACGAATCGACCACACTAATTTTTATTTTAAACCTGGTGCTTATTCTATCGGTCTCTTTTGCCGAAACACTAAGTTACAGGGACATAAACGTTGTCATCGTGATGAACAAACACACACAAACACACGCACACACACACACACACACACACACACACACACACATATATATATATATATATATATATACCGTCTACCAAATCCACTCACAAGGATTTGGCCGGCCCGAGGCTATTTTAGAAAACACTCGCCCAAGTTGCCATGCTGTGGTACTGAACCCGGAACCATGTGATTGAGAAGCAAATTTTTTACCACACAGCCACGCCTGCGCCAAGATTGAGGAAGAATATATGCGGAAGATAGCAGTGCTGGCACATAGGTTTGAAACATCCACTAGTTAGATATTTCGTACTTTAGCATAAGAAGTAACCACACAGCCACATTCCCACACTCATATTGAAAGGTATCGAAAATACTGAGGAAGTTCAAAGACACAGGGAGGTTAAATACTAAATGGTGTATTCAAGATCACTAAATATGCTAATTAACCAAGAATAAGAAAGGAATGAAGATGACGTTTGTCTTTGATGAAGTTTTCTCAAAGAAATGCGAAAACTTTTTGCTCCTAAACAGACCCCCCCCCCCCCCAGGTGACGTACATTTATATATCCTATTGCCAAACAAAAATATAATGAGAGAGAATTGGATTCTTAGCTTTGGTTCCAATTCGGACTTTTCTGTAGTGAGTAGAAACACCAAAAAGTTTCTGTCCGTTCTGTATTGGAAGATTCACTTCTTTCGACGTTCCCAAAAGAAGTCTTATTGGCGGTGTGC
This sequence comes from Octopus bimaculoides, assembly GCF_001194135.2. Classification (NCBI taxonomy): domain Eukaryota; kingdom Metazoa; phylum Mollusca; class Cephalopoda; order Octopoda; family Octopodidae; genus Octopus; species Octopus bimaculoides. The sequence goes on along the minus strand of NC_068986.1, from coordinate 69,260,325 downwards.
TTGAGATGAGATTCTCCAATTCGTTGCTCTTCGCGAACAGACTGACATATTTCTACCGAGAAAATGTACATATATCATGGTAATGCATAGCACGTACTTACTATTCTCTATCAAAGATGAAAATATGGCTTTATTGCCATATTGTATCTCCACTACCTAGGCCTAGGGAATTTCTTTCGTTCCCACACATCCAGGATTATGTACCTTAATTCGGAGAATTAGCCGCTTTGATTTCACCAGTTGGCTTCTTCTCTATTAGAATTTTCTCTATTGTTAATGATTGTGTCCGACAATTCCCGCTTAACTAACCCACTCACTCGATTTCTGTATGCGTTCCTTGAATGGAAGCGTGCATTAAGCTTCCATTAACCACAGCGCTGTCATATTAATCAGTCTAGGTTTTCTGAATGGTCACAAACATAGAGTCTGTGTAACTAAGAACCTTGAATTATGGACAGCCTACACTGTCACTCTCTGCTGCAGTTTTATCATATCCACATTGGCGTATTAGGAAAAGCCACTGCCACAAAATCAAGTATCTTCCACCGATACCAATGGATAACCTAGGAAAAAAACGACTACTAGACTCAAGACATTTCCTTTGCTATTGTTCAAGTTCGGGATCAATAACATGCCATTTGGGTTCAAAAAGATTGTTTTTACATAGAAATTCAGACCTTTTCGAATCAAGAACGGGACTTTACTCAATCGTTTTGACTACCCAAAGCGTAAATTTCACAGCGATTGAAGGTGAGTATGTGCGATCCGAAAACTCGAGTTGGTAATACCTATTGTATCTAAGTTTAGTAATCTGAAGTCATTCAATAAATGGCCCTGCTTTTCCTGCATTCACTCATGAATGCTCTCAATATTGCTCCAGCTGAAGAGAAATGAGAAGACTACTCAAGGTTCATTTTTGGAGTGCATTATACATTGCTGGATGTGCGTTTGGAACTTTGTTTGCTTATTTAAAAAAAATACCCCATATTGGGAATTTCTGCCGTACAGTTCTAAATACACCTGATGCTCTCAATAGGAGACTGTCTCTGAAGCAAAGAAGAGAAATGTTTCTTCACGTCATTTATTTCTAACTTTTTGTAATGCTTGTGATTTCTTTTGCTCTTGCATTGAAGTATTTATTGTTGAACAACATTGAAGTATTTACTGTTGCTTTGTTGTTGTTGTCATTCTTGTTACATTTGTTGTAGCTCTTTTTTCTGTTGTTTTTGTTGCTGTTTTTGCTGTTCTAGTTTGTGTTGTTATTGTTGTCTATCATCTGGCATCTCTTCTATTACTATATGTAAGACAGTTTTCGGGTTTAGAGATTTTTCTCCCTTAATTCTGATCAAAGCTAGATTATCTGATTCAACTTTGTTGTTAAATTAGGTGTTCAAGGAACCCAAAGACAATAGCATAAACAAGGGAGTTTTGTGTATTTTTATTGTTTAAGAGAGGGCATCCCCTGAAGATGTTTGCTGGAGATGCAGAGGAGATCGTGTTTTGTTCTTGTTTTGTTGATTTTTTTTTTTTTTTTTTTTTTGTTACAGTTGCTGTTGTTGATCTGAATATTGTTATTGTTGTGATAGTATCAGAGATATCACCTTCACATTTGTTATTATATTTCTCTGAAAATTCTTGAAATAAAACTGATTTTTTGCTTTGGCTACCATATTTTCATGGCAGACGACAGGTTTATCTTTACCACTATCACAGCCTCCCACCACTCCTCCCTATTCAAATCTTACATTTATTGACACTTTTCATAACAAAAAATAAATTTGTCCTCTGGCTGCCGGTGACGGAGGAACGTAACGCTACTCCCCGAATTAGAGAGCAATTTAGTAGATTTTACACGCTCTCTTTTCAGTGAATATCTTAAAAACAATTAAATGACAAAAATTCCAACTTTATTTAAAGAAATTTATGAAAACAGGTGTAAACATGCGCAAATCAGCTCGCAGATGATGATGATGATGAGGAGGAGGAGGAGGAGGAGGAGGACGACGACGACGACGACGACGACGATGATGATGATCATGACGATAACAGCAACAGAAAAATAAAGCAACCTCATCCCAGTAAGTACAAGTGATACTTATTAGATTATAGTACTACGTATGATTATTACACACAAAATATTTAAATAGCATGCACCCATACAGAAAGAAGAAACGAATGAACGCTCGGGACAAAATTAAATAAATTGTTCTATACAAAATAAAAAGGTAACGGAAACAAACTTAAAATAAATATATAAATACTATTTAACAAAAAAAAACAATGTTCTATGACTAAATCAGCCAGCAACAAAAACGACCAACCGATTCAGGATGAATAATGAATTCCATAGCGAAAGATTATTGCAATCACGATATGAAAGTAATGTAAGACGTGGTTCAGAAGTCAAGTTCTCTCAGAATGTTAACACCGACCAGAAAGATCCAACTCATACCGCTAGTGTCCTTCATAAAAAATTAAATTAAAGAGAATTTTAGACCAATGAATATTGTATTGATGCGTTCATTCCCATTACACATCAACAGCATGTCCACTACACTGCATTATAAAAGAGCAGTGGAGCTGCGAAAGGAAAAATAAATGAAGTGAGAAAAAATATCAACCCGTGTGCACAATGTGAATGTCCGAAGATTTGTAATAAACAATAACAAGGTCTCAAACACTGAAATAGAACAAACTCATAAAAAGAATTTACAGTTAAAATAAAATGAAGCAAGCGAATACACATAAAAAAGACGTCCTACCACAAACCAATAAAAGCCTCACAACATAACCCATCACACACAAAACGCGTAAGACTCCACAAAAATGAAAGCTATACAAATGAGACGACTGTACATGCAATAAATCAGTCTTTTAAAATACCGTGATAATAATACAGAAACCATCACACAAAAAATAAATGATCAGGCATTACAGTGAAAAAAAAGGCACAAAAGAAAAAATCCTAAAATCCAAAATGGTGATGAAGACCATAGAAGTCTCCAGGGAAATATTTAACCAATTAAACAACCACAATAAAAGTATAACTTCGACCCTACCCTTAGCAACAAACAAAATAAAAATATACACCACAATAGATCAACCAGAGTTAACATTAAGGAGGACATAACATAAACAATAAAGAAAATAAAAAGAACACAGCAAAATCAATGAACAGGGTTCAACGCTGCTAATAGCCTCACACGAACAATCAACTCCACCAAAGAATGAATAAATGTAATAGGGCTCTGCAAGTAATTCTATCCATGGAAATAAACTACCTGAATATCAACAAACTGAATGATCTGATGCATTCAGTAGCAATGGTAATAACGAGGGGAAATTGGGCTTGATCTTAATAGAGTCATATTTTCCTCAGCGCCACATAAAAGAAAACAAACTGCTTAACATTGAATGAAAAAGGAAAGGACCTATACTTAGCAAAATGGAAAAGGGACGGATTCAACGTGACAAAGAAAAGAAATAAGAATCCAAACTGCTAAAATGTATAATACTAATAATATAGAAAACAGAAGGAAAGCTCCTATAAACAAAACGATGCCGGATAAAGTGCTTCTTCCAAGAGAAAACGGTATTTGAATTAAACGTGAAACGATTTTACAGAGACATAAATAAAAATAAAACAACAGTCGATGGCACATCAACTCAAATCCGAGCATGCGGCAAGAGAATACAGAACAAAAATATTAAGCACAATGGATTAGAAGGGAGGAGGAAAGAGCACATATAATCAGCAAGAAATTCACCAAAACATTAGGAACTGAATGCTACTGGTAAGCATTTGTGATTGACAAGCTAAAGCGTCTAACTAGAAACGTCTGACGTGAATTAATGCTGGAGGGAAACAATATTAGTACTCAAAAACAAAGATACTAGAGACCACCAAAGTCTTTATATCTATAATCAACAAAAGGTTGGTCACTCGCCTAAAGACTACCTGAAATAGCTGCATGGTTGAAAAGAACAGCTACATTTGAACCAAATTATTAAACTAAAAGCAAAAAGCCGAAGACATAACTTTACATGGGCTGAGTATTTACTGAAAAGCATTTGATAGTATACTATTGTCTTGGATACTGGAGACACTCCACATAAATACAAACCGTCCTAATCGTAACAAAGTTCATCAAGCATCCAATGTCAATATGGAAAACAACCATATCAATGCCAAGTAAAGAGAAGATAACTAAAATCAATTCTAAATCTATACGAAGAGAAATCTTCCAAGGGGACTGTTTATCTCTTTTCCTCTTTTACTCAGATTTGACTATGAATAAATCTGTTGATACTTGGACAAGCTATAAACTGTATGCTCCATATGGACGACTAGAGAATATTTACAAGGGATTATATACAGTTGGAAAACCTAGTGAAAATTGTTAAAAATTCCTTCAACCAAAACATAAAAAGGAATATGAGATTAGACAAGTGTGCTCATGCTACTCTCAGAAAGGGTAAGTTATCTAAGACTAGGAACAATAATAAGATACAAATGGAATTAGAGAACAACTAGAATTAGACCGAATATAATTAGACGAGAACCACCAATAATAAATCAGCTGTAACTGATAAGATGCAAAACGGAGAAATGAAAGGAAAAATTAGAAACAATATTAAATACACAAGCTATTGTGAGTTGTAACTTCGACATAATAAACTAAAAGTTAAGTCAAGGAAAGAGCTTTGACAGAAAAATTACGTAAGTACTAACAATAAACTGAAGCTAGTGCACCAATGCTGTATTCCTATTCTGCACACAAGGTAGTGGACCTGATACAAACAGAAAACTACTTCAAAGAATTTAGAAGAATGCAAAGAGAAACTGATTCATGTATTAAGGAAACACGAAGAAACATTCTTTTTTTTCTCTATGCATTGGGAAACAATATACTATAAACTGAAAAATACGCCGGAAAAAATATCTTCGTAACTAAACAAAAGACAGGAAAGATTACTAAAACCAAAGACAAAAATCAGCTATATCCTACAATATACTAAAGAAAAAATAGAAAGAAAACAATCACTCAAAAATAAATAAACTGAAAAACTCGACAGAGTACTGAGAGAAAGCCAACAATGATCAAATGCTCAGGTCTAAAACCTGAAACAGATCTTATTTAACTTGTACAATTCCTAATCACAGACAACTACAAAAGCATAGTGAAAAAAGATGCTAACATCAAGTCCAGGCTAAGCAACCAGTACAATGAACCTGTACACTACATCGTTTCGAGTTACCATCTCTTTGCCAAATCCAGGTATATTTACAGATACACTCGAATGGCTAGCTAGGTTCACTTGGCAATGTTCCGATGATTCGACCTGAAAACAGATGAGAATTAGTAAAAATATGTAAGAAATAGGGTACATGATAACGTCGTATCCACAGTCATGTGGTACATACCAACTTAAACTGACAAGGTGACCAAGGAAAGTGACTCGATATAATTATCAAGGGCTAAAAAGAAAATATCTATATTTTAGGCAAAGTTAGAAAATCTCTATAAGAGATGAAAGTAATAACTATACTAAGAAGTAATGCCTGTCGCCATTTCAGCATAGTATTTCCGTACGAACCGACGTTACTACTACTTTTATCCCTAAGAGGAAACTTCTTCTAGCTGGTTATCGATGCAATCTGCGCCCGACATACATTGCAAGCAGAGGAGTGAGCCCCCAACCATTTTTCCCCTCTTGCAATATATGTCGAGTGCAGACTGCATCGATAACCAGCTAGAAGAGGCTTCCAGTTGGGCTTAAAAATGACAATTACGTCGGTTTGTACGGAACAGCCATACTGAAGTGGCGACAAACATATCTATATCTAAAAAAAAAACTTGTTAATCTCATCTGGTCAAAGTATCTCCCAAAAGGAGGTGGAGAAACTGTCAAAGTAGAAAGATCTAGAAGCTGAAATAAGAAGGGCGAAGCACATGAAAAAACTGGAGTAATAGGTATGATAAAAGAAAAATAATAAAAATACTTAATCTACCTCAAATGAAATATGTTAAGCAATATGGTCTTATATTCCCTATACACGAAAACACGGGATGGTCCCGACTGGAATAACATAGGGCTGCTCAGTTAAGGAGGGTTGACCTGAGATTAAACAACTACAACACTTATTGGGGAAATATGCTGAAGAACAGCATATCCTCCTCCACTTTTGAGGTAATATGTAAGGATGTTAGTGAAGGAAATATCCTGTACTCAGTCCTTACTAGTCTAATACCTTTTTTGTCATAGCCATCAAACAGAAGAAATCTAATTGCTATTCCTTGCTGAAGAAAACAGTGTAGTGATCTTTAAGAAAGACTTTGCTAATCATTGATCTGTCCTAGACACAATAACAGGAAAACAAACAAAAATAACCTTACTTGGAATAGATTAGGGTCAGGGACGAGAACATACGGTCGTAGAAAATTTGCTTCAACAAATTCCTTCTCCACAATCATCAATGTCCACTCAATCATTGCAGATGCTGTTGACAGCCTATAAAGTTTATCTTGTGCTGGCAATGCCTTCCGGTATCACTGCCAGTCCAGGGTCGTGTAGAAGTTAATCCCAATCCCTGACCAGAGAGTAGTACAAAAGATACCGTTGGCTTTCATTGACACCCAATGCATCACCTAGAGCATCGTCGTCCTGTCCTACCGCTAATCATTTAACTGATGTAAGGATTGACGATCCGCTGATCGGACTAGCCGCCTGGTAAGAAGAATGTGAGCAACTAGGAATATTCAAGATATCAGAAGTCTAACCTTGATCTACATTTCTCCCGGGCCTCAATCAAAGATACGAACTGCGAAAAAAAGTATATAGAATAAACGACTCTGTTTACATTCCAGGAATAAATCCATATGTCGCTGCCTCCGCGCGCTACAGCGCATCATAATTCATCGCATCTTGTGATGATTTTTATAAAATTATCAAAGAAAATACCTCTGGCATCACCAGTCTGTCACAGGTAAAGTTTTCTGATTATTACAACAACTAGACGAACGGAGGCGTGTGGGTTTTGAACTTATGACCTATGAGAAAGTAATACAACCTGTCATCCACTCGACTACTTTACTTTGTCTTCCATAAACTTTTGTAAACCAAAGAATTCTAAACATTTGATGCTTAATATCCTTTGACAATAAATATGACAGTTCACAAAATGTTAGACATTTGACTATTTATCACTCTGGTACATAGGAAAGATAAATAACAGTCATTTTTCATAATTTTTTAATACATCTTTCTCGGTTATTTGTACAGATGAAAATATATCATCAGATTAACTTATTGCTTAAAATGGTTGGGAATTTTCTTTTTACAGAAATTTGATAACAAATAGAAAATACTAGCTAACTTTGAATGCAGCAGAACTGAAAGTTAAGTCGACGACATATACCTTAATATTATTTACACAGTAAATATTGAATGGCTGTGTCAACATGTGTTAGGTCAGCAAGTCACAATCTATCACTAACGATACACGCTATGTCAGTAACCAATGCATTTAATTGTCAATGACGCACACAAACATACATTGTTGCTGTACACAGTGGAGACCTTGTTTATTCGACGAATGTTTCATTAACTTGTTTCAAACCTTGCGACTGCATTAACACAGCTGCACCAATTGAACCATGACGGAGGTGCTAACAACACGGCTGCGTTAACTGGACCATGATAGAGTTACTAACAACACGGCTGCATAAGTTAAACCAGACCTATATAAATAATTCTTTATAATTTTGAAGCCTTTATTGGAGGGATCATGTCGATTACATATATCCCAATAATTGACTGAATTTATTTTATCGACTCCTAGAAGTCCTGAAATTTAGTGGGACGGGATTAGTCGATTTCATCGACCCCGAAAGAATGAAAGGCAAAGTCGGCGGAATTTGAACTCAGAACGTAAAGACTGACAAATAGACGCTAAGCATTTCTTCTGGCTAAATATTCTGCCAGCTAGTCACCTTAACTAGGCGTTATCTATATATATAAAAGAGACATTCTGTTGGTTTGTGTGTTTGTTCGTTTATCTGCCCTCCAAAATGAAAGTAAATTGTTCAAGGGAAGTTATTATGCTTTCTCTATATTTCCTATTATGCTACTGCCTAATTTGTCTCAACAAAAATTATGTAATGGTACAGCACTAATTGTGCACAAACCCATGAGGGACTGCATTGAGGCAAATATTCTCACTGTTTTAGTAAAAGGTGACACCGTCTTCGTTCCTCGCATACCAGTTATTCCAGTTTCTGGAGAGATTACATCTTTTCTTTGGTGGTATATTTTTTCAATATTGTAAACCAAAAATTATGAACATAGAAGAAATTATACAGTAATCTCTATTATTGTAAGCAGTAGTATGCATGTGTTATATATTTGCAGTTACTGTATTAATAAATAAAATAACACATACGACTCATTATTGTCATATAATAAACAAACAGAAGTTCATGTATGAAATTGTTCTTTTTTCTACTTCAATTATTACATATTTTTCTCTTATAAAAACACACACATACAGGAGGAGTAAATTATATATATACTAATAATACTTTGAATGTGGCTTCCGCGAAACAGTAAAATGAATTACCCGACCACGACGGGTATTACTGCTAGCGATTAATCTTTTCTACTCTAGGCACAAGACCCGAAATTTGGGAGGAAGGGGACCAATCGATTAGATCGCAACTGGTATTTAATCTATCAACCCCGAAAGGATTAAAGGCAAAGTCGACCTCAACGGAATTTGAACTCAGAACGTAATGACTGACGAAATACCGCTAAGCATTTCGCCCGTGCTAACGTTTCTTATTTCTTTACTGACCACAAGGGGCTACACACAGAGGGGACAAACAAGGACGTTAGCATTTCGCCCGGCGTGCTAACGTTTCTGCCAGCTCGCTACCTTGGCAGCAAAATGCTAAATTTCACTCTAAAATAAAAGTAAGAAATTACATCTGTTATTTGAGGATGATATCTTTGGGTACAGTTGACAATTAAATATTGGTTTCACGATAGAGTTTTCACACACTTTCCTACGAAATTTGATTGAATATATATTTTCAATTGTAAATCCGTAAAAAATAATTGTAGGGTCGGTAAAATAAACGTTATTAATGCATATAAATAATTGTAGATATTGTGATAGAACAATAGGTATTCTTCCAACAAATCGAGGCATATGCATAGCTTCGTTTGCTACTTGAAATCTTTGGAAATTATAGAATATCAAAATTTCTATCTTCTCTTCCCTTGATACATGAAACTTTTGTATCAAACACAAGAAATCAAAACATAGGAGCAAATGATCAACATTGATAGGAATGATACTTATCTTTATCTCTCGTTTGAAATTGTAAAGCGCGAGGTCAGCTTCGCCGAGGTAGTCTGCTTTGTGTGTTATTCATCACAATAGGATAGAACATTACCATCCATTAGTCTAATGGATGGTTATAGTCTACCTTCTAGTGATGAATAACAACTCTCAGGAGATTTACATTTCCTGCTGTTCAGAGAAAATGATGTAAATTGCGCCAGAGAAGCAAACGGAAACTAATTTTAAGAATGTTGAAGTTGAAAGAATGTTTCTTCATAAACAGACATAAAAGAGACATCTAAGTATATAATAAAATTATAATAAATCTTTCTTGAAAAGCATAAAAAGAAACCTTAAAAAATTCTAACAATAACTGAACATTTCAAATTGTAAAGAAAACGTTCAAAGTAGATTTTTTTTTTATTGTTAGGAATATACTGTCTCTGTCTTCAGAGCAAACAAAACAGCAATAAAACAACACTACAGGAACAGACAAGTAACAGCTTTCTGTTTGAAAAGATAGACATACGACTGGTAGAGTAGAAGAGAAAACTAACTTTACTTTTATTAAGGAACATACTATATTTTTCACTTCTGTCTATTAATTCAATATTATCATTATTTGTATTTATATTTTCAAGTTATTGTTGTCAAATGGCAGCCGAAGAAGAGGGTTGTAGATGAGTTGATGTTTAGTTAAATAAATATACATTTACTTGTTGGTGAAATACATATTGAATAAAATGAAGAACGTAATTAGCGGTAAGGAACATTCTTTATCCATGATACGATAATTTTGTGACAAGCTTCTAAAAGTAGAAAGTGAGCCCCCAACTAGTCCAGTATAAATCTAGTTGTTCGACTTGTGGCTTAATCACTTGATTTACATAAAAAAAATTTCTCCTCTAATTGTACTAGTCTACTTAAAAATACAGAGAATTATATCAATATGTACTCCAGTCTATACTTTAAATAAACTGAGTGGTCCTAAAACTGGGTTCTATGTGGACAGTTAACTTTATTAAGAAGGATCTGTTAAGCTATTCAGTCCTCTCAATATATATCTCGACTATATGAAAAAATCAAATCCTAAGTGTGTTTTATAAAACTTCCTAAGACATTTTAAAAGCTAGCAGTTTCCAAATTTACCCATAAAGAAATGCTACAATTTTGATAGAAAACTGAAAACCTAGTAATTTCTCTATAGTCTCCTCGTGGAGAGATCAAACATTATGATAACCCCAAAGCGCCTACATTATTTTTGTTTCTTATAAACGTTTCTAAGGGAGCGAGGTAGCAGAATTATTAGCACGCCGGACAAAAATACTTAAGGCATTTCATCCATCTTTCGGTTATGAGTTCAAATTCTACCGAGGTCGACTGTACCTTTAATCCCTTTCCGGGTCGATAAACTAAGTATCAGCTAAGCCCTCACCACCAAAATTTCAGGCCTTGCGCCTATAGTAGAAGGGGTTATTTATAAATGTTTTTAATTTAGACACAAGGCCAGCAATTTTAGACACAAGGCCAGCAATTTTAAATGAACATGTACTTTATTTTTATCAACTCGACGTGGTTAGGACCGGAACAAATACCACAAGGCATTTTCCAAATGCTCTAATGATTTCTGCCAATCCGCCGCCCTCTCTGTTATTTATATTAATATCCAAAATACTAACAAAAAGTGGATGTAGCTGGTAAAAATACCATAATTATGTGATGCGACCTGATCTCGATTCACACTTCAAACTATTTTATTACTACATTTGAGTTAGAGATGCCTTTTGACAGAGGCCCGATTATCACGAGTTCCAATTTTTTCTGTCTCTAAAATCATTGAATTTTATCCCTAAGTTATAAACCAATTCATTAAAGAACAAAGCCCAGAATGTTACACTTGTACTGCTACAACATTGTAGTTAATCTACTTTATATATATTCATTGCCTTCGTCATTGACTTCACTTAAAAAAAAAAATCATTAAGTTTGCAAATGATCTTGTGGCTCCAATGTCACTTTCAAAAGAAATGAATGGCATTGCCAGCGGTTTCTTTTAACATATATATATAAGACTCCATTTAAAAGTTTCACCCAAGCGTAAAAACTGTGATAACGAAATGAGACCTTTTCATTGACATTGCATTGATTTATATTTTCCAAGAGTGTGGAAAATGAGGAGGAATGCGAGAGAATTTCTCCGATTCCCTGATTAATTGCTTCACTTCACTTACGCCGGCGATACACTTGTGAAAGGCATAAACATTACAATATCCTGTTTTCTTGCACCATTGTAAGACAGACATCTATGTTAAAAGTAAGAAATGTAGGTTTTTACCAAATGTAGCGAGTATCTTTGTCGACTGTTGAACTACCAAGCAGCTGAGTCAGAGACATAGTTTTAGTACACTGTTAAAGCTAATGTATTTCGTGTAATACTAACTCTTATAGCACAACAGAACTTAAAATTTTGTGTCAAAGTTGGAAATCAGTTCCTTTATGACTGGACCTTCGGTCATCTTATATTTTTAAAAACGACGAACATTGCTCTTTAATATTATACAGTATACTGTAGATTTAAAAACCATGTAATACACGAATTTTTTTAATGTATGCTCGTACACATACATACATAGTGTATATATATATGTATGTATGTATATATGTACGTCACTAAAGCGACTAAGGGCGCTTAGTTAGCACTAATACTGCTTGAAATAAGAGTCAAAACTATACATAGCCACGATAAGCACTATTTAATGACTGACAAGGGAAGTAAGCTCTCTCAGCACCGAGCATAGCCAGATCACCAGTGATTTCGCATTTACATTAATGCTTTTCAGCGGCTCTTACCTTCATCTTGGGTTAAACGCAACTCGCCTTGTCAATCATACGCTGATTTCATATTTGGTAAAAGTGAAAATTATAAATGATAAGGGTGACTTGTTACCAATTCTTCAACCGAAAGGGGAAAATATATATATACGTCACTAAAGCGAGTAAGGGTGCTAGTTAGCACCAGTGCTGCTGGAAATAAGAGTCAGAACAATTCATACCCACGATAAGCGAACTCGCACCCTTAGCCGCTTTAGTGACGTATATATTTTTTACTTTTCGGTTGGCTAACAAGCCATCCTTATTTATACGCACACACACATACACACATACCTACACAAACACACACACACACACACATGTATGTATGTATATGCAAACGCACATACATATAAATACAAACATATATATCTACACACATGTATATAGAGAATATATATATGTATATATGTATGCATATATATATGTGTGTGTGTGTGTGTGTATGTGTGTGTGTGCGTGTGTGCGTGCGTGTGTGTGCGTGTATGTGTGTGTGCGTGTGTGTGTGTGTGTGTGCATATATAGCAAACGTTTAGATTCCGATGAATATGGAACTTAAGTTGAAGGACCAGAATTTAGTACGGTATTATCCATACAATTTCAAAATAAGGTGATTAACATCAAAATAAGCAACAAGGATAGCCAGAAGTAATGCAGTACGATCGTTTCAAGCAACTCCATTTAATTGAACAATGCAATCATTACATCAATTTAAATGCAGAGAAATCCTCAGCTGCATAAAGACATAGAATTTAATAAAATTAACACAGATGGACACATTAGTATAATTCTACCTAAAAATCTCCAAGAAGGTAAAGAGATAGACAAAGAACATGCTGTCTTCACTTCA
>NC_068986.1:69229412-69243033 GCF_001194135.2 Octopus bimaculoides | reverse complement strand
TATATATATATATATATATATATTATTCTGAGCAAGGTCAATATTTTATGGATATTGATCTTGGTAGAACAGCACGAAGTTAAATGCTAAATTAACTTTTGAACACAGCCTTACAGAGAATATTAGAAATCAGGTGACAAGGTCATATAACCAAAAGGATGATAAGAGATGTAGCATCCATTGATAACTTAACAATGTTGCGATTGATATGGTTGGGATACATTTATCGGCGAGATGGAAACCTTGTTTGATATTACACCAAGTAAGACGACAAATGGCAGTACAGGGAGAGGAAAACCACGAGAAAATGGATAATAAAATAATGAGACGGTTGAAGAATATTGGGACAATCTAAGAAGCATGAGACAAAATTGGTGTTTGGTGAAAATTCATCGGATCCAGTTTTTTTCATTCGTAAAATATGCATTTTTTTTAAAGAATAAAAAATCTGAAAATCGGCTATAATGATAATAATAATAATACATACATACATACATACATGCATACATACATGACCTAGTGCATATAGAATTGCACACAAGATTGCGAGATGGTGGTTTCAATTTCGGGATCAGGTGGTGCTTTGTATCCTTGTGCAAAACACTTCATTTCGCGTTACTCTGCGATCACTTCAACTCCTGTCGTTTGGTACACCGTACACTTGTTCAGGCAACGTCGATTTGACAGAGGGAATGAGCTAATGTACAGCATATACATTTGAGCACTATAAGCTAATCATTTGTGCAGCTCGTTCAGCAAAAACTGAACACTCATAAGTAGTTTTCGACCGAAGTTTGAAAATACTAAATATTTTCTGTACCGTACTAATCCCCACTGTGTGTGTGTGTGTGTGTGTGTGTGTGTGTGTGTGTGTGTGTGTGTGTGTGTGTGTGTGTGTGTGTGTGTGTGTGTGTGTGTGTGTGTGTTGTATCTGTTGGGGTGGGTGTAAAAACCATAGAATATTCATCATGAGTATCTGATTTTGAAAGAAAGATATTTTGAGTATATGTATTGTATGTGTCGAGCTACGTTTCTATGCTTATTTTGAACATGTGTATATATGTCAATTTCAATAGTGACGTATATATACTTGTAGACACTCTTACACATAGAAACACATGCACACACACACACACACACACACATACATGAATTCTGTGTGTATAAGCATATCTGTGTATATATATATATGTATGCAAGCGCTATATGTTGACATACAGACACGCGTCGGCATTCACACATCGTTTTGGTTTTTCGGGGGTTTTTTCTATACATATGTAAAAATACTGTGTATGCATGTCATCTAGCTTTACGTTCTGAGTTGAAATATCGCCGAGGTCGACTTTGTCTTTCATCCTTTCGGGGTTGATAGAATAAGTATCAGTTGAACAATGGGGTCGATGTATTCGACTACCCCCGCCTCCTCCGAAATTGCTGGTCTTGTGCCAAAATTTGAAATCCATATTCATTTCACTTTAAAAGATGACGAGCTGGCAGAATCATTAACACGTTGAGCAAATTGCTTAGCAGCATGTCATCCGCCTTTATGTTGTGAGTTCATATTTCACCGAGGGCGACTCTGCCTTTCATGCTGACGGAATCGATATACTAAGTAACAGCTGAACACAGGGCTCGATGTAATCGATTTACCTCCTCCCCCGAAATTGCTGGCCTTGTGTCAGGGTTTGGATCTAATATTTATTTTATCTATCATGTAGATAAAGAGTGGGAACATTATTGGACTATGATTAGGGTGTCCGTTGGCATTAAACAGGCTTTATAATGATGGTAGGTCTCCGTCGTTCAGCGATGAAGATACCGCGGTTCGATCAACTGAATTATCTGTTCTTGAATTTGCTTGAAATTGGTTGAGCAATCCGCAGTTGCATGTAGCTGTAATGTGAGTCACAAGCAGAATCAGCGTGATACAGTATGTGACGGAGCTTCTGTGCAGTTTCCGTCAACTCACTTTTACTTACAAGACTCGTGTTTGACCCTAGGCTACAGGAAATAACAGCTGATCATGTCATACAGTGGGATCGAACTCGGAATTTGGTGGTTGCGAACCAGATCTCCTAATCATTCGGCCATACTATCCCTCAAATCTGGCTCTGCGTGTGAATCTATACATGTATGTATGTGTATGTTTGTGTATGCATCTGTATATATATGTGTGTGGGTCTCGTGTAGTTGTGTGTGACTATTCATTTTGCTATGAATTTGTGTGTACACATTATACGCAGATGTTTAAGCATGTAGATTGTGTACGTATGAAAGTTGGTATAAACAGCAACCAAGTACCATAGCAAGATATTCTGTGATAAGTAGCAGACTACAGGCGTTCCTTTGCTTACATTAAGAGAATTAAGAAGCCATCAATTACATTTTCTTTTGTATGGAATAAATCACAGAACAGCGTCGCTACATTAGTGAGAGTCGGATAAGAAAAGGTCACTCACTGACTCTTTCAGTCGAGTTAGTAGCAGACCACCAAAGATGCTTCTCTTAAGTTCTCTCTCATTCTTCCATCTCCCATCCTCTCTCTCCCTCCCTATACATATATAGCGTTTGTGTGTGTGTGTGTGTGTGTGTGTGTGTGTGTGTGTGTGTGTGTGTGTGTGTGTGTGTGTGTGTGTGTGTAACGAACTATCACAGCTAGATGGCTTTGTTTTATTCTGAAGAAGAGATTACTAATGTTAGTGTATTTAGTGTGGAATGTCTTAACTAGTCTGAAGTTGTCAGAATGCCAACTTGTTAGTAAACGAAGACACTTCTTTCTTTTCTTTTTAAATATTAGAAGAAAAAGACCGAATATCTTCTGCATTAATTAAAACTTAGCAACGAAATGTTTGCCTGAGTAAATTGATTACAAATATTACCCTTTTATCTATTTAACCTTTGTTTTTTCTTTCTTTTTTACAAACGCATAAAACTACCCAACTACTCTAATCTCACAAATCAGTGTGCGCCTGTGTGTGTAGGTGGGTAGCAAGCATGACATTGTGGTTGAAAAACTCGTTACGGTGTATTGAAGTTCCAAGTTCGATCTCACAGCATGACATACTGAGCAAGAGTTTTTTTTTTTTCTTATCATCTCGGGTTTCCCCAAGGCTTGTGATTGAAATTAGGTAAACAGAAAAAGGACCTATTTTGTCGCATACACTGTACTACATTGATTCTGCCTAAGGATTACATGAACAGTACAATAACGCAGCTACTTTACGATAAGTAATTGTAGGTGTTTGTAATTCATTTCATCGAACAGTAGAATGGTCATCATCGAGCAGTGATATATTTTATTTTTTTTATTTTACTTGTTTCAGTCATTAAACTGCACCCATGCTGGAGCACCGCCTTGAGGAATCCTTTTACAACATCAACACCAAATTTCTCTAATAGTTCTTCATACCCTATGTTGTCTGTATTGATTTTCCAGAACTTATAATCTTTTTTTGTATTTCCTCACTTCTATCTGCTTTTCTGAAAGTAGCACACACATGTGCCACCCTATTGTGTTCGTATATCCTTTTGTATGGACAAATTTTGCCGTCTTCCAATCTGTAACTTTCCGAATTAGTTCCTTATTCTCTTTGTTCGTCAATATACAAACGTAATTTACTTCACAGGGAGGGAAATTCTTTATACTTTGTTGTGATTGCATTTTTTTTTCTTTTTGGATTGTGTAAGAGGGAGATGGGCGGGTTCGGTATCTGTAAGAAGAGGGTGGGTCTGAGAGGGTATGGGTGGGGTGGGTAAGGTTTGGGGTTCCACATCACACTGTTCTTTCTTCCACTTTTTCCTTCTTCCTTCTGCAATTGTCCATGCTTCCTCTCTTTCCTTTTCCTCCATTTGCACCTTTCTTGCTTCTTTTCCGGCCTCTCGTCCATCCTTTCCGTAGTCTGCTTCTGCAGAGGGCAGTGTGCTCTAATGTGGCCTTTTTGGCCACATTTAAAACAACGAGGAGTCCTGCCCACATTTGGCCACATTTAAAACAACGAGGAGTCCACTCACACTGTCAACACTACATCTCCGATTGATACCGTTTCCACCAAATTTTCGAGTGTTTCTACTGTAGCCTGTACAATCAGATCAATTGTTTGTCCTTTCCAAATCGAGTTTTCTGTTTTTGTGGCTTGGAGGACGGCTATTTCTTCCTTACTTCCCAGAAGAACAGCCGACACGACCCAAACCACATCTATTTCTGGTGGGATTCCCTCCACCCTAGTCCTGGAAGTCCTTCCCAAATAAGTGGGTAGAAGGACCACTTTGTCTGATTTTACTGAGTTTATAGCGTTTTCCCTTGCTTTGTCATCCGTCTTGTAATGGACTATAATAGTTCCGAATTTGTTTCCTCTGGCCCGATACGTTATGACTTGCCAGACTAAGCACAATGCCTTTTCTATAATTTCAGTTTCTTCATGTTCTATTTTCTTTTCCTCCACTGAGTACACCTTGTATACTACAGTCTTGTCTATCTCTTCCATTATCTTCTGGGGTGGTGAGTGACAGCTTAACATCACCACCCACTCTACATGCCATATATTTATTATTTTTTTTTTCATATTTTCCAATAATTGACAGGTCTACTTCTTTTTTCTTTACTTCTGTTACTTCTGCAAAGCTTTTCTTCTTTAGGCATTTGTCCATCCTGTCGACTGCAAGAACTTACTCCTCCTCCAAAGAGGACAATTCGGAACCACTAAGGTCCGAATAGAACATTCGTTTTGCAATGGCTTCTCTCGATAAAATAGAGAAAGCACAACTAGAAGGCCGCTGCAAAGCAGCACAAAACTACCGACAATTCAAACAACAGTAATTTCAAACAATAATCAAACTTCAGCTCACCAAATGTTTTAAGAAATATGTTTTTTCTTTTTTTTGTCCACAAGGGGCTAACATAGAGGGGACAGCACAGCCTGATCGGGATCAGACACACAAATGATAAAAATATATAAACGTTTACAATAAAATCGGATGAATTACAGTCGGATGAAATACTATACAAACGACAAAATTACACATGCACAATGAGACACTACTGGAGACACTACTGCTTGCCATAGCTGGGGGGAAATGCAGCAGCTCGCGTGAAACATAACCGTAATAATTCCACAAAAATCACAATTATTGACAGAGACAGTTTTCACAAAGTAACACAACAGTATTCACAATAATTCACGGAGCCGTTGTACCGCGAAGCAGTTCGACCGGCGTGCTAACGTTTTTTATTTCTTTACTGCCCACATGGGACTACACATAGAGGGGACAAACAAGGACAGACAAATGGATTAAGTCGATTACATCGACCCCGAAAGGATGAAAGGGAAAGTCGACCTCAGCGAAATTTGAACTCAGAACGTAACGACAGATGAATACCAATTTCTTTATTGCCCACAGGGGGCCAAACACAGAAATGAACAAAACAACTTATTGAGATCAGTAATGCGTTATGATTTTACATAAATTATGAATATAAAAATTATATAAAATATTAAAAAATTGAATGAAATTAACAATACACAGACAACACAGACGTAGCAATGATCAGGCCACGCTCCGACCCCACAAGCCCCGATCTATTGCTGGTACCTTTTTTTGTTCTTCTTTTATAGCCTATTCACACGGTTCCTTGCACGCACAACTCTCGTGCGACATGCTTCCATTCCTTTTTGAACATGCTCTTCTCCAGCCACACCTTCCTTTTCAAATGAAAAGTAAAAAATGATCGTAAATCGTAGCCGGAGATAAAGTTGCCTGTCTTAATCCCTTAATTCGCAGTAGGGGCTCAAGAACCATCACATACAAAAGTGGTGAGAGCGGACATCCTTGACGAACCGAGCGCCTGATGCAGAACGGCTTCGAAGGGAAACCGTTCACCCAAACTATCAAGTCAGTGTTGTGATACAAAGCGATAAACCACCTGAGGAAGCCAAGGCCTAGGCTGAACCGCGCAAGCACAGTCGCCAGATATTGATGGTTAACCCTATCAAAAGTCTTCCATACTGCCTCTTTCGCTATTGCTACAACCGTGAGAAAACAATTCTTACCTTTGTTTGTTAAAACCTCCGGTGGGTCAATTTTTATGATTGACTCAGTAGACAGCTGTACTCTTCCTTCGCCGGACAACAGGTGTTCAGCATAAACCCACATTTCAGATTTCTCCGGACAGTGGACAATAGCGTGAGGGACGGTTTCCTTGTCTTCTCCGCATCTTGGACAGGTCGGAGTTTGACGCTTACCGTGTCTTGCGAGCTTATCCCAAACGGGCAAGGCACCTCTGTAACATTGCCAGGTCAAGGACTGATGCTGGTTCAATTCCAGTCTCTTCATCTTCACTTGGTCCGCATTACCAGTCCTCCAGGTTTCTTCTAGTTCCTTAACTAGACCATCTATTATTCTACGTCCCTTCTTAGCTAAACTTATGCTAAACCTAATAGACTCATATTTGATGGCTCTTTTTAGGGCGTACAACCATTTGTTATTAATGATGGTACCTGTCAATGCCCTCTGTATCAACATCTCGATCCACTTTCTGTGCTCCTCAATCGCCAAAAGGACCGTATGGTGTTTCTAGTCGCTAGATCCCTGTCTTTGCAACTTATCTACTGTCAGCTTACAGGTAACCAGCTCGTGTTCACTGTAGCTGACTAGATAAGACTGTGAACACTTAGCTATGGACTTATCTGCTTTTCTAATTAAAACGCTATCTAGATATGTTCTGGAAGACCCGTCACTATTTGACCACGTCCACTGTGAAGTGTTCGGGTGTTCCAACCTATATGGATCTGCCAGCTGAAAGTGACTTGGCAGATCCCGTAAGCCTAGGTTACATTTCCTATTCATGTTCGAGCCAACACAATCTGTGCGTGCGTCACAGATTGTGTTAAAGTCTCCTATCAGTACTAGCGAATGCGACGTGACCAGGAATTTGCCCAGGTCACGAAAATATTCACTTTGCAGGCCCAGCATGTTGGGTGCATAAATCGTAACCAGCCTGATTATCTTGCCACAACTGAATGTCAGGTCAAGAACGACCAGCCTGCCTTCTGGATCAGACAAAAACAACTTTTTCTCGGCTACCGGTTTCTTTTTAGTAGGACCAACACCCCACCCCACCTCCCGCTCGATTCGGAGAAACATATTTGTCATAGCCGTTCAGGAGGGGGAGCGGATCTCTTGGCCCCTTCACCCGGGTTTTCGTTGCAACAATCACATCCAATTTTCTTGACCTGATGTCATTTAGGAAGCGCCCTTGTTTCCAGCTAGACATCAGGACATAAACATTTACACAACCAATATGAATAGATATTACGTACATATTTAATCCTGGGTGTCCTATGGGGAGAGACTCTCTACCTTTTCTTGACATAAGGTCGGAGGTGGCAAGTCTTGAAAAATGGATTGATTAAAATCCAATCTCATCATCGACACCAACTTTCTATACGTGTTAAGTAATACATTATGAGCCTTTTTATCCATTTCGTAGAACTCGTAGTTCTTATATTTATCAGAAAGTTCTGCAATCCTTGTGGCTGATTTTTCGCTTTTATTTCTCTCATTAAATCTTCATTTTTGCTGTATAACGCGACTGTCCCTCTGTCTTCTGCTTCCTTCCTTACTACTTTCAGTTTTTCTCTTTTCTCTTTTCCTTACTATTTTTGGTCTTTCTCTTTTGGTCTTAGTTCGACCTGATTTTGTTGATTTGAACTTTCCATTTTTCTCTTGTTGTTAGTTGCTTTCTTTTCTTCTGTTTCTGTTTCTCTCTCTCCTCGTCCTCACTATCGGATTCTTCCCCGCCGTCTCTACACCGTTTTTTTATATGGCCCCGGGGCTTACGCTCCTCGACGAATACGTTAAGCAATTCCTCCCCAATTTCTATTTTCTCTGGTAACTGTTCTAAAATTTACTGTTCTGCTTGTATTAGGAGGTGAACCGTTTGACCGGTCCAATAAGCCTTTTCTGTGACAGTAGCCTGAAGGAGTGTTATATTATCTTCCTTTTTTGCCAGGACTGCCGCCATCAACCACATAGGGTTGACATGAGGTGGGACCTTTGGTATACGTATCTTTGACGTCCTCATTCCCATATATATTGAAATTAAAACAACGTCCTCCGTTTCTAAAGACTTAACTGAGTGTATTTGTGCAGTTTCTATATCTTTTAGTCGTACTTCGATACTACCAAACTTCTTCCCTCTGGCTAGGCATGTGATATCCTGCCAGATGGATTTCAAGCACTTCTCAACTTTCTCTTCGCTCACTCGATCAATTTTTTTCCTTTTAGACATTAAGATTTTTAAATAATTGTTTTTCTTTTTACTAACATTAATAGTTTTTCCGGGGGTTGAACTTTCACAACACCGTTTTCAATTGTTATCATATCTTTGTACTTTATCAGGTAATTTCTGTTGATAGCTAGCGGGTACCACCTCCAGCCGCCGGCGCAAAACTTCTTTTTTGGTTATTTTTCTTCTGTTTGAAGGCTTTTCACGTCAATATTCCTCTTTGCAACAGTAAACATTGATGGTTGGGGAAATTCACTTTCAGAAGAATCCGATGCATTATCAGATGCATTCCACCTGCACCTGATTAGTTCTACTTTTTGATGTATCATCAGTGGGTGGTTAGTTGTATTGTCTTCGGAGTGTTTTGAATTCAGTATCACATCGAAACCCTAATAAATTAATTTTAATGAGATTTCACTCCTTATTGTACCTCTCAATGGAGAATTATTTATGGCAAAGCACATTGAACATTAGAAGTTCAAATTTAGTGTAAGCTTAAACCGTGCCTCACACTGCTAGCTGTATATGAACACATGTTTAAACATGCAGACTATTTTAGAGGTGATATGTTTCGTGAGTCAGCACAGAAAGAAAGCTACGTAGGTTCATAGCTGCCATAAACTTTGTTATCAGATCAGAAATCTATTGTTCTATGAGAAGAAATTGAATTTTGTGGGAAGATTAACACGACTAAATAAAATTACTGTTAGCTTTCAGGCTTTATAAGGTTCAAATTCCTAGTATGAGCCTATCTTAAATCAAAGAATGAATCGTTGTTACGTTGAACTAGTTTTGATTTACTTCATCAGATAAAGCAACACAACTTGGCTGTTTACATGAGTGAAATCTCTAAACTCCACCCCCACGGACATTAACTTCAAAGATACACACCCATTAAGTTCTAAAACTTTATGAAGAATTATTAACAGTAATTAGCAAATAGAAACTATAAACAGTGTTCTGATCGTTACATACAGATAAACTACTTTTATAATAAACTTACAGTAACGATTGAAAAACTATTCTTTATATTCACGTATTTACTACTTCCAAAGAAAGGAAAGATTAAACCGTCAAACATTATTAGATAATAAGTATCGCGAATATTTTGTTGAGTGAGAGTAAATAATCTCCCAGGAATATTGTGTGAAATAAAAGGGAAGCCAGACTAACTTGGGAAAACAATAAAACAAAAAACATTGTAAAACAAGCGTGTAATAATGCCATCAACGTCGTTGCCTTGTCTCTGAAGAAGTTAATTTCACCTGAAAAGTAATTTATGGTCTGTTCCTCTTCCAAACTCAGGAAAATAGCGGCTGAGTGTTAGCTTAGTTTGATGATTGTCGGCGAAAATTGTTCCGCAATCCATCAACAGAAGGGAGATATCTAAACGTCAAGAAGAAAAAGGAAATCTATTTATCACTAAAAGATATACATACAAACAACGTTTTGGAAAACAAAGCACATATTCTTAAATATACGTTTACAATTGTCTTCCCGCACCACTAGAAATCCGTTACCGATGGAAATTAGGCGGGAAAAAACACTGATTTATTTTCTTTGTTTTCTTATTTGACAAGACTCCTTTGAGTTGTCTGCTTTAGATTCCTTCAACATAATATACGTGCGGTCTTCCATTCATTGTTTTTCTAATCGTTAAGAGAAATGGACTCTAACAGTCAAAAGAGAAGAGATAATAAATTAACTTGATTCGCACCCCACTTTACCGACTGAATTTTTGTTTGAGATTTATAACTAACATCGAGACCCCAACCGCTTACGTGGCATTAAACAAGTTCATATTTCGAATGGATTTAAAGCAACCGACACAAAACCTGTTATTTTCTGGTTGTCAGTTTAGAGCTTTAATGAATGGATGTTCAGATTAAACCACGAATGTACCGTGAATATAAAAGTAATTCAATTAAGCGAGTTTTGCATAAGAGTTACTTTCATCGTATGAACTGTTATTGAGAAGTACTTTAATGTTGATATTAGCATACACATTTTGAATTTATAGACCCAAAACATACCATAACTTGTATGCTCCTAGGCTCACCAACTGATATAACAATACCGTAACGCGCAGTGTGCTTACATTGACAACTAACAGTGATTTCAAATTTTGATACAAGGCCAGCAATTTCGGGGGAAGACGTAAGTCGATTACATCGACCCCAGCGCTTAACTGATTCTAATTTTATCAACCCCTAAAGGTTGAAAGGCAAAGTTGATTTCGGCGGAAGTTGAACTCAGAACATAAAGACGTACGAAATGCCGCTAAGCATTTTACCCGGCGCGGTAACCATTCTGCCAGCTCGCTGTCTTCACATTGACAACTCATATTCTTGAGCAAATATTGCATCATTCTCTTAGTCAAATAAAGAAGAAAATGTTTGTTTTTCTAAGTAAACATTTTGTTCTGTTACAGACCACGATCTCAATTCCTTCCTTAGTATTGATTCACCTAGACTACTCAGTTTTCTTTTAAAACACTTCGATCACGCACCAAACATCTTCAAGTGACACGTACCAGAAAGTTGAATTACGAGTTCAATTAACTCATAGTAAAAGTATCTGCTATTTGATCTCTAATTCTCCAGAGAAAGAAATCTGTATCTAACTTTATCAAGATTCAAATTCGGAAATGTGAAATGCCGACACCCATGCTTGATATAGCCAGTCATATATTTCTTTCGTATTCATCTGGTGCCAGCAAGAAAATCTAACTGGCATCAAATTAGTATGATACTCTTCCAATTCCTTTCGTCCGGTATTAACATAATCCCAGAAAATTAAATTCTAAATCTTTCGCATTAGCCTGATAATTAGTTTGGACTGATTGCCCTAATACTAATTCTTGAACCCCATAATATTCACCAGAAGTTGGCGTCTTTTACGTTTTACATTACACTACCGAAAGTTTTACTGCAAACACTTTATGCCAACCATTATGTTAAGCCTAATTTTCTGTCATATTATGAATATAATGTTCTTACAAGACAATAATTCTCATTTAGAGTTGTCCTGTCCCATTCTCACTCTCTTTCAACCTTTGCTGCTTCATATCATTAAAATAAACTATTTTCGGACTCAGAAATGGATTAATTGGAAATAAGCCAAATAAGTTATTAGTTTAAGGGCCACGTTAAGTAAGTTTTTGCTAAGGGCAACACATTACAAAACTAACAGCAAAAATAAGAGAAATATTTTTTTTTTAAATACATACATTTTTTTTTTTAGAAGTTATAACTCAACTAAGCTACCAGCCCACGTTACCGTAGGCTCTAATAAGGCATCTATCTCTTCTGTTATCTTATAACTGTTCCTCTCCTAATGAACAATGATCCGTGCTGCTTATTTCATTATATTTCTGAGCAATGCTGAACATAAATTTAAAATACCCACTGGTTATTTGGTAATTTCTGTTCTGAGACTTAAATGAACCGTAAGATTTACGTCATAGATGTATTCCTAACGTGAAAAATCTTACGAGCTAAAATACCTACAAACAAGAACTAGAAAAATTGGCTAGAAGCAAATTAAATAACGTAATCCAGACACCATATCTCGACTTATTTCTCAAAGCTATGTCATATGAAGCTGCATTTAAGAAACTCTAAACAAATTAAGTTCAATTCATGTCTAAAGAATATCACATCATTAAGTTTTCCATATACATTTTCACATTTTTATTTTAGACTTTTTTCACATAATAATACTTTACAAAAAAGAACAAGAAATTCACGCTAATTAGCAGATACCAAGTACATCTGACACTAATCGAGAGAAAGCTGTAGTACCTGTAAAGAAAGAAAAAGAATAGCATGACAATAATTTTCAGTTTGAAGGTGGTGTGTGAAATGCTCGGTACGTATTTGCCAGTGTTTCAAATTTGACTCTAATATTGATTTAGCCTATTATATACGTCTTGAATCAATGAAATAAGTATTGGCCCTAATAAGGAGTGGGTATGTAATATATCAAACATAATTGAAATACAAGTTATCGAATTTACTGGATATGTATACTCTGGAGAAACTCGGTAATCAAATTGCTAATTTTCTCACAACTATCCCTGGATGAGATTTAATAATTTTAATCTCAGACACATTCAGCGTGACACTTTATGCCACAAACTTGTCTCTCTGAATTAGTTACAGTCCTTCTTACTAGTTTCCACACAGTTATATATACCCAATTTTACTAACGCCCTGAGGTTACACTAGAAAACAGTTACTCAAGGTGTCACGTAGTAGAAGTGAACCCGGAATCTTGTGATTGCCCAGCATATACTCTTAAAGAAAAATTCTTAAATAGAAAAACACTAAGTACGAAGTAACTAATATTTCCGCAAGTAAATACAATACCCCTATCGAAGTAAAGTTTCCTTTTTGCCAAAGCATTTATTTAGGGTTTGGAAACCGAAAGTTTGGCATTCACATGCACACTAACTTAAATAGCTTCATCTGGAAACTGAACCCGTAGTACAATCTTGGCTTGCAGAGAATTTAGACCTTGATCTATAAAGACGTGTTAAAATCTCTCAAGGAATCGAATCGTTAAGACGCCAATGAAAGATTTTGTATTTATGATCCACTAGATAGTTATCTTTTATCTTTTCTAATGCGTCCTACATATACAACAGATCAATTGTGGAGATTAACAATGAACACACTGATTACGCAGTCCTCATGCTTCTCTGTGTACATTTTACGGTATCTAAATACAGTTGAAGGGTTGATAAGTGTATGGATTGCTGTTAATCAGAAAAACCATTCTATCATACAAGTGTGAGAAGAAACTTAAATAATACAGAGAATAATTTGAACCTAGAACTTTTCATGTAACCTGTTTGCATATTAACCACTACCGACTCTTCCAGCACTGCCGTTCGGAGTCGTAGACAGTAAACAAGTAAAACATAAATACATCAATCAATGACCAGGATATTAAAATAATCAATACTATAGCATCTAAAAAGTAAAGAGGTAGGACATACCTCTGATTTTCATTCCGAATTTTTCATGAATAAAAAAAGATAGCCTCTTAAAGTTTTTTGTAACATTGGATGTTATCCTTTGATATATTTAATCTTCTGTTTTTATCTTTCATTTGTTTCAGTCATTTGACTGCGGCCATGCGGGAGTACCGCCTTGAAGAATTTTTGGTAGAATGAGTCGACTCCAGTACTTCTTTATGTTAAGCCTGTTACTTATTCTATCGGATCCTTTTTGCCGAACCGCTAAGTTGCGGGACATGAAGACACCAACACCAGTTGTCAAGCAGTGGTGGAGAACACACACACACACACACACACATACATATATATATATA
>NC_068986.1:69226937-69229402 GCF_001194135.2 Octopus bimaculoides | reverse complement strand
CGACGGGCTTCTTTCAGTTTCCGTCTACTAAATCCGCTCACAAGGCTTTGGTCGGCCCGAGGATATAGTAGAAGACATCTGCCCAAGGCGCCATGCAGTGGAACTGAGCCAGGAACCATGTGGTTGGGAAGGAAACTTCTTACCACACAGCCACGTCTGCGCCTAGAACTTGTAAAGCAGTGTCATCCTTGCTAAGTTTCAAGTAGAAAATTAAGATTCTTCGTAATATTTCCAGATTTCTAGAATAAGGAATATTGAGCAGCAAGCACTAGTGAGCCAATTATAAGATTCCAGTTCGGAAGAAGAAATGTGTTTTTATAAATAAAGTTTATTCATATATGAAATATATTCACTCAACTTTTAGCTCTTTTAAAGTACAATAGATTAATTTCAAGTTCTCAAGTTATGTTGTGTTGGCAAACCCAGAATGAGGGCGAAATGGCGCTGTCTACAACTACTGGAATAAATAAATGGATTTCACGAAAATATGGAAACGTTATATGCTCTTTCCCTCCCAGGAAAAAGATCTCTCACGAAAAAAAGATAATATATAAAACTAGAAGCTGCTATTTCCCCTTAAGAACATTCACCCTCCCTGTCATCTCACAGTAATCGCTCGCTTCCTCTCTTACTCCGTAAACAACTATAATCAGCAGCAGCAGTAGTTCCCAGTCGAATAACCACATTCACTCAATCATTGAAAGTATATTATCCATATCTACCCATAATTATATGACTTCTATGTTTTAAATGGAATTTTCAAGTATAAAGAAAATAAAAAAGGAAATGAGTTCAACAATCATAAATTTCGACACTTAACTTAGTTGATAACATATGAGAGCTCAAATCCATATTGTCGGTACAAATTATTTCATCTTATTGAAACTGGGATAACATATTCCTTCTTCAATAAATTATTTTGTCGATAAAATATCACCAAGAAATAAAATCTAAAAATTAAATAATCTGAAACAAGTTATATGCTGCCTTCTCAGAGATAACAATCTCATGATCTATTACGCGATCATCAACTACAACAACTTTAGATATGTCCATCTTTTTGATTTATCAAATTGTATTCTTAGTGCTGATTTATCAAATTGTATTCTTAGTGCTGTAAAAATCATAGAGAGCCCTGATTAACTTAATGTTGAACCACAGTAAAAATGGATAATTCTAGAAAATTTTTTAGAAGATTCAAATTTTCTACAGTTGATCAAATGGTTAAATCTAGGAAAGTTTACATCAATGTTTTTAGATAAAGGTGTTGTTTTGTTTTGTTTTTTATGTCACTATCTCTTTTTTGCTGATTAAGATTAATCAGAAAAATAAATTTACCACAGAAATCATTATGAAGAAGGTGGGGGAAGCGAAAGAAGATTAGAAGGTGTGAAGTTACGTTCTTCAGAAAAGCTAATTTCTCATTAACAATAAGCACATGTACATATATCACACATATTGACCATGGAAATTTAGCATTGAAAGAATTATGTGTAATATTATTCTGCTTGTCACGATATATCATCAGAGTTACGCATGTAACACTTTTAACTACAGAAGGAAATCAATTACAATCGAAATCTTTAACAAAGTGAAACGAGCTGGAGTGTAAAACTTTCAACAGCTTTAAGTTATAATAAAACTGAAGATATAATCGAAATTTTAGCACAAGGAAGCAATATTATTAAGATCTTATGAATTTATGCATGAAAATTAAAATAAGAATTTCCATGGATCACGCTAACGCACGCACGCACGCACATACATACACACACACACGTACACACACACGCCACGCATCCATTTCCAAATAAGTTTATCTTAATCATTTTGATGCGACTCTATACTATTTTCTCTCCCATCGTTTTCTCCGTCGTTTTCTCTAATTTCTTTTTTTCTCCCCTTCACCGTTTTCTATCTGTATCTCTCTCCTACCTCTTTCTCCTTTTCTCTCTTTCGTTGCTCAGACGTGACAATTGTTCATCTTTCTTTTACTCACATGATCATCTTTCTTTTCTTTCAGGATTGTCCTAAGGACTTGACGTGTCGTATATTTCTTTCTTCTATCTTTTCTCTTGTCAAACAAAATATGTCTCCAGCGTTCTCTATTTTACCCTCGTTCTGGTCCTACGACCCTCCATGCTTGCTTTCATTCGGTTTCCTTGTATATCTCCACTGGCCTCCCAACTTTCACCCTCCACAAATCCCAAATTTTATTTTGGTACTTACGGGAGCAACTGTCTTCGAAGACTCGTATTGTCGTTCAGTGCTCGAAATGAGGAATAGATAGACAGCCGACAACTGATGAAGGGTCGTTATTTGTGTTATTTGTCCTTTTTCCATTTGTTTCTCTCGTTGTTTACGTATTGAACTCATTTGTTTTCGTATTTCATGTTGCTTACCGTTGGTGACGTCCTATACCCATATAAGCATGTGTGTATATATATGTGTGTGTGTGTGTGTGT
>NC_068986.1:69223384-69226144 GCF_001194135.2 Octopus bimaculoides | reverse complement strand
ACACACACACACACACACACACACACATATATATATATATATATATATATGTATTGTTCTGAATATATCGTTTTTAATATTTGCGTGGGTATTATTCTAAGACCCTTGTAATAGCGTCGTATGTAGTGGATACATTAAAAGGGGGTTATATTTTGTAATAAAGTATGACTCTTTACTCATGCGCTGACTACAGGTTGTATTGTTCTTGAATTGGTAGAGGGGAAAAATTTTGAAGCTGGATTGTTTGTTATTGGCGCAAATGTCGATGTGTTCGCTGAATGCTATTTTTCTGTATTTCCGAATTTTGATCTGAGATCTATGTAGAGCCATCCTTTGACGTAGACTGTTTTTGGTTTGGCCTATATATTGCTCTCGACACCAAGAACAAGTGAATACATATATCAGGTTCTCCAAAGCACGTGTGAAGTTCCTTTTCACTGTAAAACGTTGGCCCTGTTTGAAAGAGTATTCTGATCCCTCAATTAGGTTGACGCATATACCACAGTTAGGTCTCCCGCATTTTTTTACTGACGACTTCAGTGTTGTTGTCGAGCGTATTTGGGCTTGTTTTAGGTGAATTTTCATAGATTTGGGCTGTCTTTTGCTCTTTATGATTGTGTGCGTTTGGAGGATTAAATTCATTCTGTGGTCCCTCTTTAGTAGGTGAATGTTCTGGAGGATGGTGTTGAAGGCTTCATTGTCAAGAGGGTTGTGTGCGGAGCTGTATGGTAGGGCTTTTGGTTGTAAATCCTTCTTTAATTTGGGATGCCTGAGTTTGTGGATGTTGAGTTGTAGGGCACGTTGAAAGCATATTATATCAATTAGTGATGGTGGATAGTTCCTGGTAATGACTGTATTCTTTAGTTCATGTAGACTTTAAATGATAAGGTTGGAAATATATCAAGTCAGTCAGAAATAAGCGGAATTTTCCAATTCTTCAAAATATATTTATACATATGCATACAACCACTGAAAATTTCTGACCTGGAGTTCAATACAGAGTTAGGGATCTTAGATCTGAAATGGATCTGCGCTCTTTCAGCCGAAGTCTAGATTTATTCGATCCATTCACATAAGGCATGAATTTTCTCAATAACTTTCCATTTACTCCAGCTCTTTCGCGTGACTTTTAGAGGACCCTGCAACTTTTTGTTTCGAGGCCTCATCGCTTCAATCAAAATTCATAATCTACGCACCTTTTATTCATAGTTATATTTTACTTTATTCTATCTGAAGTTCAATATTTCACGTTATCCAAAAGAACATCTTTAAAAGTACAAGTTAAATTTATTTAGGTCTATTACAAATTTCAATAAGTAAAACTTCCAGATATGAATAAAAGAGCACTTTTATAATCCAGGCAACTTTCAAAGTCAAACACGGCGCACTTTTCCCTTTGCGAAATTATCGATCAGTTCAGAATAATCAAGCTGAGATCTAAGTTCAATAGATATCATAGACAATTCACAAAGTCTGGTACACATTTGTGGTACAATGTAATATTTTTGCAAGAACTTTTGCAGGTACAATGTATTACCATTTTATTTCTTGAAATTTTCAGTTAACATAGTTTAATTCTTGTTCAACATCTTAACCAAAGCAATGACTCATCCCCGTACTTCGATCTTAACATGGAGCCCCTCAACTGCGGAGCCCCCCTGCGACCGCGGAGGTTGCAGGGGCTTAGCGACAGCCCTGATTTACTCACATGCGGTGCTTCGTTATCTTTCAAAATCCATACATAGCTAGCCAACTTAGTAGCTTTACTTTTGTCCCTATCTCGGAAGGAGACTATGTGATTGGCATAGCGATCTTTAAATTCCCCTTCCCATAACCCAGTATAGGCCTTCTTATCAGTTGTATTATTATTTAGGGTTACAGTAACTTCTCGCTCATACATGATAGATTTAGTCATGCATCGTTGGTCAAGTCAAGCGAGCAGGATTCTGGGTCACGAGAATTGCAACTGGATTCTGGCTCTTGGTATTGACCACGTGTAATGAGTATCATTACACGTTATGATACGTAGTGTGCGCCTGAAAAATATGTTTGATTTTTCTCAACATATGAAACTATTAGTGGCGCTTTACGAAGACGACGAATGAGCGATCAGCTTTTGCCGAACGACTTGCAAAAATGAATTGGTTATAGTGATCAAATGTCCGTGCCGTACATTAGCTCACTCTCTCCATCAAATCGACGTTGTCTAAACAGTTGCACTTTGTCCCACGAGCCGGTGTCAAAGTGATCGCAGAGCAAAGTGAGATGAAGTGTTTTGCTCAAGAACACAACGCACCACCCGGTCTAGGAAGAGAAACTAAGATCTCACGGTCGTGAATCCAACTCCCGAACTACCAGGCCATGCGCCCTCACATATATACACAGATACAGACACATGCTCAAACATCCGTGTACCTATTTATATACATCTATGCATGTGCATACATATACATATGTGTATATGGGTGTGTGGGTGTGTGGATGTGTATGTTCGCGTCTATATTTGTTTACCTTTTTTAGATCAATGAAATCAGTAAGCAGTGTTTAATATTTAATTTCATATATACATTTGTCTTTGTGGGTGGGGTGATGTGTGGTGGGACGTGGGGGCATGTGGGGGCATGTGTGTGTGTGGGAGGGCATGTGTGTGTGTGAGAGAGAGAGAGAGACAGAGAGACAGAGACAGAGAGAAACTGGATAAGTAAATATAATTTACGATAAAAATTTGCAGTTTTATTTTGATTAATATATTAAACGTGC
>NC_068986.1:69222250-69223131 GCF_001194135.2 Octopus bimaculoides | reverse complement strand
TGTGTGTGTGTGTGTGTCCAGTTATACATATAAAAATATTACACCGAAGAATCGCTCAACATTTTTCAATAGAATAGCCTATGTATCGCTGACAGCGACTTCAAGTTTCGACAATGTAGCCTTTGTCGGACTGTAAATTAATATGGTTTCCAGAATTTTATGTATCAATTTTTCACGGGCCCATTTCTGACAAAAAGCAATGTAGCAGCAGAGTAACTTTTGGTGGACTAGCGTATTTCATGATAAATATTTTAATACGTAATTTTATTAAGTGAACAAAAACAGAGAAAGAATAAGCAGTAGAACAAGGAACGGGAGAGGAAGATAAAAAAGAAAGAAAGAGAACAGAAAATGATTATAGAGTAGGAATATATGAAAGGGATGGTAAAGACATTTTTCTGGTTTGACAGTTAAGGTTGTTGAAACCATTTGGGCGCTTCCAGCTAAATTGGGTGTATTTGTAATAAAAAAATTATAAAATTTTTTGATTTATTATTGTTAGGAAACATCGAGCATGTATGTAAATACAAGTGGAGTATGTTAAACATGTATAGCACTAGAGGTCACAGATATGTTACACATAGGTCTTATTCAATGATTTGTGTTGAAACTTTTTTGAATTTAGACAGGTGGCTTCTACTAAGCAGGCTGGATATATTTAATGTTGGAAAGTAATGGTCTCTTTTAAGCTGTTACTAGGGCTCTTTCAAGGAAGTATATATTTATATATGTGAATATGTCTGTTTGTGAATACAGTTCTGTATTTTCGCATACACACAAACACACACACACACACACATACACACATACGTATATATACATATTTATATATATATATATATATATGTGTGTGTGTGTGTGTGTGTGTGTGTGTGTGTGTG
>NC_068986.1:69219744-69221590 GCF_001194135.2 Octopus bimaculoides | reverse complement strand
CTCTCTCTCTCTCTCTCTCTCTCTCTCTCTCTCTCTCTCTCTCTCTCTCAGTATAACTGCCTCTCCTCTATCTGCCTTTCTTTAACCTGACCACCAGAATATCACCCTCTGCTAAATATTGTATCCTAACATATCGCGTTCTCTTCACGTAATAAATATTCCTTTCCCACCCCACCGCATGTCGTGAACACTTCTCTCTCCCTCTTTTTTCTCTCGTTCTGTGTGTCTCTCCCTTCAGCTGACCACATGACACATTTGGTCTGAGTGTATTAATATTAATCACCTCTCTTTACTTTTTCCTCTCTCCTTTCCTCACTCCTCCCTCCCCTCTCTCACATTTACTCCACTTCCCACTCACTCCCCTTTCACCTCACTTACTAAAGCATAACGGGTGAACGAACAAGCAGATTATTATCTAGATAATTATATTGAAACTAAATGAATGTCACTCAACTCGAATTTCACTGTGATCGAAAATTGTTTCATCTCGGCATTGGTAGTGTATTTATACATTTGATTGAACAGATATAATCATGCATGTTCGTCTGTATTTTGATGTGTGTGGTTGTGTGTGTGTGTGTGTGTGTGTGTGTGTGCATGTTTTTTTAATATTTATGCAGATGTATATGCACGAGTGTTTATCTTTCTATACTTATTACCAACTGTACGAACGCCTGTATTTGCATCTGTACATACATACGTTTACACATACATGCATATATTTTTCAGGACAATCAATGTACTAAACGGTACGACATAATTCTGAGCTTTGGAAGTTCGATAGTTTTATACTTTTTGTATATGTACGTTATGATTTAAGCTTGAGACAGCAAAAATGGCTGCTTTGAAAGTTCTGTCAGCAAAGGCTTTCGGGAAAGAACATGAAAAGAATATTTTTATAAAGAAAGTGCCCTGCTACTAAGAGTTAAAAGAGGACTGTAACTCATGGTCGAATAACAAAAGTTATTTCACATACGCGGAGAATGAGCGCATTGGAAACCAAGTGCAAAAAACAAGGACAATAAACAAAGACAGAAAATTATAAGCAAGGTTATGAGCGATGGAGAAAGACAGAGATAGTTGGAGAGGAGCGGGAGAGGAGCGGGAGAGGAGCGGGAGAGGAGCGGGAGAGGAGCGAGAGAGGAGGAGCAGAAGCAGTGTAGGAAGCAAAGAAGAAATGAATGGTGAACTGAAACATTTAATGAATGAATGGGAGAATTAACGAAAGAGTGTGCAGAGGACCGACCGGATGAAGTGTGAGGAGGGAAGGAGAATTAGCGTCGACTCTCGTGTCGTTGCTTGAACCATTTTCCGCTCGTGTATCAAGGTGTAAACGACTCTAATAAAGCATTCATATACATACCGGGCTGGAGGTAACTCCTAAGTATCCGTCTTGTCTCCGCTTAAGACAATTTGCATCTTTTGTCTGTATGGTCCTCGTTAAGCTGTGCTTTTTCTCTCTTTCCCACTCTGTCTCTATCTCTTTCTCTCTTTCCCTCTCTATACATACATACATACATATATACATACATACATGGTGATCTCATATCAGGATAAACAGCGCATGACCTCGCAGGTGGGGCCCAGTTAGAATTTTCTTCAGGTCGAGTAGCCCATCCCGCTCAAAAGGTCCCTGAAGAAGGGTTGTTTAATAATGTTGAGCAAAACACCCATGTTTCCAAAGGTGAATTATTCAAACCCCACAGAATTCCTCTCAAAATAAAAGACACCGTACAATGAAATCCGCCGACAGGATAAACCCGGGGCTAAGGAGATGAAAACCCATAATGAGGTAGAGACCATTACCACTCACAATATGAAAGAGTATCGGTGGAATGTCCCAATA
>NC_068986.1:69210768-69219188 GCF_001194135.2 Octopus bimaculoides | reverse complement strand
TGTGTGTGTGTGTGTGTGTGTGTGTGTGTATATATATATGCATAAATTTAGATTCAGATGAATTAGGTTCTTAAGTTGAGGCACCAGAATTTAGTACGGTATTATCTATACAATTTCAAAATAAGGTGATTTATATTTGTGTGTATATACATGTGTGCATATGTACGTATACATATATATCTGGGTGTGTACCTTGGCGTGGTTATATGAAGATATGTTTCCCACCTTCCTTCAAAAAGACTATTTCATAATTCATTACAACCATCAAATCCCTAACCATGTCCTTTCAACAATTTCTTTGTACTATTTCTAAGCCCAATCTCATCAATCAACCTTTCTATTAAGAATTGCATAACATTGTACGAATTGTTATCTTCTTATTTTAATCTAATACTGCTCATTTAAACTATTTTCTCCATTCTTTTCTTCATCGAATATAATAAGACTAAACCCAATGCAGGACCCCAAATTTTACAGGCTAAACTTCAAGTCATTGCTGAAAAAATTTAGAAATATTAGTTCATTACACATCTAGTGAGTCCTTTGGTCAGTTAATGTTTGCACTCGTATAAAAACACTAATTTCGATTAGATATACATGTGTGTGTGTGTGTGTGTGTGTTGTGCGCGCGTGTGTCTGTCGTGTGCGCGCGCGCGCGTGCTATTCAATATCTTTATTCTGGAGTTTTGCCTATGTATGTATCATAGAATCACTTCTGTTCTACACCTTACTCACTCACGCACTCACGCACGCACACACGCACACACACGTGTATGGAGAGTGTGGGGGCGGATCTGCATTCATTTCAAAGTTGCCTTAATTTCTAATACTAATCAGGAAAGACTAAATTTCCTTGTCAGATATTTCAACGGTTTATTTCTCTGTTAATTGATTTGAAATTATTACATTTTGTTTATTGTCTTAGTAAACATCTTCAGCCTCTTTAATTTCTTTCTCACATGTTAACTGACACACCTCTCCTATTTACGCAGCCTTAAACATATTTACGAACCTGCTAAAATTTCTTTGCCTAATCTGCTGTTGTTCGTGCCACAAGCTGATCAACGTATGCAGAAACCTACGGGAATAAACCCCACTCTCTGCCGAGCTGTAGAAATATAAACAAAATCTCTCACTAGGTTTTTCTTCTGATTCTAGACTAATCTGATTATATTATGTTTGTTAACTTGCTGCTATATACTTCTTTCCTTTACACACCAAGTTCTACTGAATATTTCACGCACGCACGCGCGCACGCGCGCGCGCGCACATGCATTCTTTTTCTTCTGGTTCTTATACACAGTCTCTTAATATAATAATATCGTTGCTTTGCCTCACCTGAAACTTCTTAACACGCTCATATCGTTTTTTATCAGCTGCGCATTCACAGTACAAAGGATTGCGAAACTTAATCTTCCATGCATTTTCTTTTTCCTTTCCGTCGACACCTGAGACAGTCCTCCGGATAAATGACACCATAGATATCACTGTACCGGTAATAGAAAATTGTGGTTTTATAGATATATTATGATAGAGTCAGCTTTAATAATTTGCGTAATTGCAACAAAAAATATGCGTAAATCTCTTCTTATTTGTAAAGATATTTGGCCACTACGTCTGCCGCGTTAGATCTAATTCGACTGAAACGTTCTCGGAACTGTCTCCATTCTTGTCAACAAAAGATCTGATTTTTCTCTTCTGCTAAATTATTCTTTTTCTTGAAGTTATCTCTCCTTTCCTTTAATAGCTGTCAACAGTTGCTGCTAAGCTTTGTTTCCTCTCTCCAATTAAGAAACAAATTTAAAATCATTCATCGTCTTTTTCTTTCTTCATCCCTTATACAGTATATTGTTACTTTGTGCCACTCCTAGCTCCTTGTTTGCAATTATACAAATTACTGGTACGAAAATGTTCGTAACTTGTTGACTACAGGTGGTGAAAATCTCTAATACATTCAACAGGGTTATGCGCCGCTAATGCTGTATTTAATGTTTTCTTACTTTTTTCCAGTATATTCGATCCAGTACATCACCACCCACATGAATTATATAAGTAGCGATGTACCAAAAGCATTAGTTGCATAAGTGAAATGAAATGGTTTCAAACGGAATTAAAATAGGATTGGCTCAGCTTCTCAGAAACTCTCTTCTCACTTTTATGTAACTCAATATTTAACTTACTTTGACTATGCACAAACTTAATGCTTTCAGGGTACGTTTTTATATGAAAACGATCTTAGTGTATAACTGGTTCTTATTTAAGTAACTCTAAGGAAATAAAAGGCAAAAATTGACGTTTGGAAGATGGTATATTTTGATTTAGACATACATTTTGTCTGATGGACAAATCAAATTGGTGCATAAAGGTAATCAGCCTTGATTTCAGAACCATGGAGGAAATAAATTACATGCTACGATGCAATTAGTTCAGTACTTTAATGCCTCGGCTATTCCAGGTGTCAATTAGAAGAAACTAATAACTCTTAAGAAAAACCCGTCAAGTATGCTAAGTGTCTTTCCGAGGACTACAACTTCAAACTTCAGTTGGAATACAAGTTTACTCGGTCATTTCATTTTCTTTTCGTAATTGCAGCCTAAACATTATATATAATGTCTCACCGAATTAAAAAGAAAATCACAGATTAACTATCTTCTTTAGCAAAATATTTGATATAATCGTTGTAATCAACTTCTACAAAACGTATTCACATCAACTTTTTCCAATAAGTGTTCAACAGAAGTAAAGTTACTCAATTGCTGAACGTTATTATACTACACCAGTCTCGCGGTTTATCATCCGTTCCAACAGTTTTCTTCACTTCAAGTAACCACGGTAGAATTTTATTGACCTTCACTTATTATTAGATCGATGTTCAATGGCAAAATTTGATAACTAAAACTTTTATATACATAAATCAATCGTATCTACTTCTAGATCTAGATTGCCATGACATTGGTATACTATTGGGAGGATATTACGTTGGAAGAGTATATTATTTTTGAATAATGTATTGACATTCCAGCTATTAGTTTATCACTTCAAATACGTCTTTTATCAGAACATTATATATTTCATGTAAGTTCGTGCATCTGATTGAGCGAGACGACCGAAACCTTTGGCAAACAATATTGTCTTCACATTCCAGTAAAGAAATTCTGTTCTACCTACAGGCTTCAACGACAATTAGGTACAGCTTAGAATATTATTTGCCTGCAATGTGTTACAGTGGAAGACAAATCTCTAACAAACAATTAGGGAATCAGTGTCAGAACTTCCGAGAAAGTCTCATGTGACAGCCTAGATTCCTGTACATTTGGGTATTTTTGTTCCTTTGTCCCCTGAAGTTTCTGAATAAATAAAATTTAACTTACCTTGAGGGTAAACATTTACACCAATGATTTATGGTGGGTAGGAATTTCAACTTACGTTTATATCTTTCCCATGGGTATTAGCAACGTAGATGAAGTGGGACAGTTACAAGAGAGAAAACCAATTTGTACAAAAACAAATTGTGCATTCGACTCGTCGGGAAAACGTCTCCCATTCTACATGCAAGCCATGTTACTAGCGTTGTTGCATAGAAAATTAAAACATGATACGGACATGGCTATTTGGACTATTTACATTAATACTTGATTGTTTACTTTCAAGACAAATAATTAGTGGAAATAATTATTCTTGGACATTATACAAATGGAGAAATATACGATAAATGTAAGATAAGTACTACCTCTATTATCTTTTTCTTTTATTTGTTTCAGTCATCTGACTGCGGCCCTGCTGTGGTACCGCCTTGAAGAATTTTAATCGAACAATGCGATCCAGGATTTATTTTTGTTTTGTATGGTACGTATTGTATCGGTCTCTTTTGCCGGACCGCTAAGCTACAGGGACGTAAACACAACACCAGTTGTCAAGTGGTGGTAGGGACATATACATACACACACATGTGTATGTATGTATATATATATATATATATATATATATATATATATATAAACCATGGGCTTCATTCAGTTTCCATCTACCAAATCCAATCACAAGGTTTTGGTCGGCCCGAGGCTATAGAAGACACTTGCCTAAGGTGCCACGCAGGGAGACTGAACCCTGAACCATGTGGTTAGGAAGCAAGCTTTTTACCACACAGTTACGCTTTATTTTGTATGACAAAGCGAGTTTAATTTACCAGGGGTTGTAGCATACTGGAAAAAATTCCCAAAACAAAATTCAGCTACCTTCTGAATTTAAATTCTATCGAGACTAACTTCACATTTTTTTACCTTCCGAAGTCGATGAAATAAAGTAGCGTGAACTGCTTATATTCCAATACAGTATTCTAGATCTAAAAGGTGTAATAATATAAGATATTCTTTTCTACTCTAGGCACAGGGCCCTAAATTTTGGGAAAGTGGGCTAGTCGATTAGAACAACTCCAGTACGCAACTGGTACTTAATTCATCGACCCCAAAAGGATGAAAGGCAAAGTCGACCTCAGCGGAATTTGAACTCAGAACGTAAAGACAGACGAAATACCGCTAAGCATTTCGCCCGGATAATACAAGAAGATATTGTTGTCAATATGGTAGAGTATGGCATTTAGTAGAAATTGGTTTTAAATTTTGGCACAAGGCCAGCAGTTTAGGGGGAGAGGTAAGTCAGTTACATCGAACCCAGTGTTCAACTGGTACTTATTTTATCGACCGCGGTGGAATTTGAACTCAGAACGTAAAGACAGACGAAATGCCACTAAGCATTTTGCACGGCATACTAATGATTCCGCCAGCTTTCCGCCTTACATTTACTTGACATTATACAATTGTCAATAATATGAATGAGGGCGATGAGCTGGCAGAATTGTTAGAACACCGGGCAAAATGCTTAACAGCATTTCGTCCGTTTTTACCTTCTGTATTCAAGTGTCACCGGGATCGACTTTGCCGTTCATCTCTTTGGGGTCGATAAAATAAAAATCAGTTAAGCACTGAGGTTGATATAATCGACTATTCTCTCCCACAAAATTGCTGGACTTGTGCCAATATTTGAAATCAATAACACTGGTCTACAAGGTTTTTGGTGTTTAGGAAATAGACATCATTCCTATACAAAATCGGTCTCCTGAATCCAAATATAACCTTCTTTTTGACCTGTCAGATCTAGTTTTTAAGTTATTGAACATCCCTATAGTCACTATATATGTGCGCATGTCCAGTACGCAGTGTTCGTTACCTTATTTTAATTCTAAATATTTTTTCTTTATCCATACATTTTAGAAGTTTTGGTGAACTAAGCAATAGAAAATGTTCTCTTCCAAAAAGTGTTGCGTTCTCCAAATGTGTTTTGTTATGTTTGTGGAGAATACACATTACCTGAAAACCGAAAAACATCACTGATTTTGTTGAAAGAGCAGATATGGCATATTTTGGGGTCAAGCTGGGAGACCAAGATAAATATTGGGCACAGCATAATGTCTGCAAACAATGTACTGAACATTTGCGACAATGAACTAAAGGGACATGGAAAAGTTTGAGGTTTGCCATGTCAACGGTATGGCGGGAGCCCTATAATCACGTGGACGACTGCTATTTTTGTAACCTAAATTTGAAGGGTATTAACCGGAAAATCGACAAACGCTTGTCTAGCCTAATCTTGCCTGTTATTAGACCGGTTCCACACAGTGAAGAGCTTCCTGTTCTTATCTTCAATGTCTTGCTCCAGATAACTTTACCCTCAACTAAAGAAGATTCATCACCTGAAGTTGACACTAGAGATCAAGACTTTTCAGCTAAGACTTTACCTCAGCTATTCTTCCAGGTAGAGCTGAATGATCTAGCTCGTGACTTAAACTTTCCCACCCCGCAAAAAATTGTGCAGAATTGTTGGCTTCCCAACTGAAAGAGAAGAAACTTCTAAGGAATGGTGTCCGTATAACCTTTTATCAGAGTCGGCATAAAGAGTTCCTTTCTTTCTTCACAAAAGAAGAAGCGCTGGTTTGCTGCAAAGATGTCAGTGGGCTTCATAATAAACTTGGCATTGAGGAATACAAACCAGATGAATGGTGTCTTTTCACAGACAGTTCTAAATGTAGTTTAAAATGTATATTGTTGTTCAACGGAAAACTGTATGGCTCCGTCCCACTCGGCCACTCAGCAACTCAAGGAAAAATATTAAAAAATCAAGTTGGTTTTAGAGA
Organism: Octopus bimaculoides; assembly: GCF_001194135.2. Taxonomy (NCBI): domain Eukaryota; kingdom Metazoa; phylum Mollusca; class Cephalopoda; order Octopoda; family Octopodidae; genus Octopus; species Octopus bimaculoides. The sequence goes on along the minus strand of NC_068986.1, from coordinate 69,212,998 downwards.
GGGTACTGTATCATGATTATAACTGGGTCATCTGCGTTGACTTAAAGATAGTGAATTTTCTCATGGGACAGCAATCTGGTTATACCAAATACCCATGCTTTCTTTGCATGTGGGACAATAGAAACCGAGTAAACCATTATGTTAAGACAGACTGGCCGCCTCGAACAAAATATGCAATGTATTTCCAGACTTGACGATTATAAAAAATTAAAGCAGGGATTTTTGATGGACCACAGATCCGTAAGCTCTTGAAGGACACAAATTTCGTGAAAACGATGAGCGAAAATGAAGCATCAGTTGGTTAGCCTTGGGAAATACATAAGTGAAAACTATAAAGACCTTGTTACCAACTTGATATCAATTTTTTATGATACTGGCGCGAATATGAGCATCAAAAGGTATTATGTTTTTAGTCATCTTGATCGTTTTCCTGAAAATCTCGGAGATGTTAGCGATGAACAAGGTGAACGATTCCATCAGGACATCAAGATGAAAACTTGGTACCAAGGATATTGGGATGCTGTGATGATGGCAGATTATTGCTGGTGTTTAAAACGAGATACTCCTGTTGCTAAATATTTACGGTGCACAAAACAGCGTAAGTTTATTCCTTGAATTTTCTGCCAAAATTCTTTGCCAATGTGAATTTTCAGTTTTGAATTTTTATTTGTAATTTGTTTTGCTTTGTGTTATGCTCTATCTGTTGATTCATATTATATACCTCTTGTATGAATAAAATACTTATTCTATCAGATCTAGTCAGAAAACTAAACCTGATAGAGAAAAACTGAAGTTATTTTTTAATTTAGCAGGCAAAATTACTTATGAATTCGTTGAAATAGTTCAGGCACTAGACAAAACATTAAAAAAAATTTTTTGCCCAGTGTAATATGATGAACGAAGAAAGCAAGCTGGCTGGCTTGTTAGCACGCCAGGCAAAATAGTCAGCGGTTTTTCGTCCGTCTTTACATTCTGAGTTCCAATTCTGCCGAGGTCGATTTTGCCTTTCATCCTTTCGGGGTCGATAAAATAAGTATCAGATGAGCACTGGGTTCGAGGTAATCGATTTACTCACTTCCCTGAAATTGCTGGCCTTGCGCTAAAATTTGAAACCAATAATATGATGAACAATACTTAAAATAAATGAAAGTAAAATATTTATCTTATCCGTCTTTATGTTCTGAGCATTTTTACCTCTTGATAATTATATTTTATTGTTTCATTTTGGCATTTTACTTCAAAACTCTTTTGTTTTCTGAAAATGTGCATTATTTTACTCTTGACACAGAGGATTATGATATTAATATCACTCTTTGCCATAATACCATATATTATCTAGGTTTTAAAGCAAAACCCCCAACTGATAACATCGACCGTATAGTTTGAATGTATTAAACGTTAATGCATGATATGAAGTGAATCAACAATTTGAGGGTATTATATTTCCAACAGATGCACTGAGTTGCTAAGCGACACGAAGTAGATCATTGATGCAAATCATTAATCTCATATATCAATAGAAATCTGCCATGTCTCTAATTACTATGAACCAATGAATCTATGAATTAAAGCTCGGTTAGTCATGTTTTAAGACTTTCAATCGTTTGCTAAATTATGCTTCTTTTAAACGTAATATAGTATACATAAAATTGTGGGTTCTAGCGGTTTAAGCTTTTGTGATTAATGACATCTATTGATGGATTATAAACATCATTGATTTTAAAATAATAGGAAATGAGAGTGCTAACCTACATGCTGTTTTCAATCAACAACTGAAGAAATAATAATGTTTCTAAGCAAAATTTGAAACCAATTAACTTACCTCCACAAAGTATCCCCAATTGTATAAAAGTCTTTTTTTATTTTTACTTCAAAAAATTTAGCCAACTATATTTTCATATCCAATTTTATTAGCAGATGGTCAGTCATAAAATAGATGTAGTAGAAATAAAACATACAAAACCAAATTTCGGAAGTGTGTGTGTGTGTGTATGTGTGCGTGCGTGTACATTTATATAAATAGATAGATAATGTGTGTGTGGGTGTGTGTGTGAGATATATATATATATATACATTACACACACAGGCCACGGAAGTAGCAGTGTAGGCGCAGGCGTGACAGTGTGGTAAAAAATTTGCTTCTCAACCACATAGTTCCGGTTTCAACCACATAGTTCCCACTGCGTAGCATCTTGGTCCAGAGTCTTCTACTACAGAATCGGGTCGACCA
>NC_068986.1:69208242-69210678 GCF_001194135.2 Octopus bimaculoides | reverse complement strand
ATATATATATATATATATATATATATATATACAAGTGTGTGTGTGTGTATATATATATATATATATATATATACGCACATGCACGCACGCGCACACACGCACAAACATATATATACATATACACGCACACATATACACACACACGTGGTGGGTGCGTCTCGATTTCGAGGAATGTCATTGGTTGTGGTTTTTTTAAACATTAGCAGCATGGGTGTGACTTTATTGTTAAGGATTTACACTATTTCGCACAGATGTGGCAACGATGGATGCCTCTTGCACCAGATGTTGAGATGGTTTACCGCCCATACTGTCACAACCCTTCATTCTGTCATGGGACTTTTTATTAAGTGATTTATCTTTTTCGGGCCTACAACCAACCATATTATGCAACATATGATAGAGATGTTATATATCAAACGATGCTTGTGTATGAAGCCTCTGAAAGTGAAAAAAGGCTTGCACGGGGCCAATCGCACTTTCTAAACAACTTATGCATTTGATCCAAAATAACTAGTCTACGTTATTGGATGCCTACAAAGTCACAGCGTTCTCTTAAAGCGATATCTAACCAAACATTGGATGATCATTCACTTTCATCCATTGGCTGACCGTGGACTCATTTACACACACACACACACACACACACACACACACACTCACACACATACATGCATACATACATGCATGCATACATTTCTCGTTGATATATCGCTGTGTGGGACCTCAAAGTTAAGATATGTTCTGCTGTGGAAATCAGCTGCCTTATGGACACGAATGTAGTTAGAAAAATACAAGAGAAAGAGGACACTTATGGACCATTGATAAGGAGTTTGTAAATCAAATACCCAAAATACACTTTCAGCTTCATACCTTCCATTATTGGAGCAACAAGATACATACAAGCTCGTCTGGAGCAAAGCATAGCTAAACTTGAGATCTTGGGGAGAGAACACAAATATTTAATTCGTTGGCTATAAATGATCACGTTATCAGGTACCATAAAAATCTGCAAGACCTTCTTAAGTTTTAATGGATAATGATTAAAACACGATACTTTCCTTCACAACCTTGTTACCTAGTAGGTAGCCACTCAAAATTTACTCGAAATAAAAAAAAGGAAGAGAACATACGCACATACATACGTACATACATACATGAATACATACATACATGCATACATACATACATACATACATACATACATACATACATACATACATACATGCATACTTAAAACAAAACATACAAATTTGACCATATATGTACGTACATACAAAAATACCCTGTTGATATTGTTGAAATTCCAATGAAGGCGGCTTAGATCTTTGTTTGAAACCGGCTTTTTCTCTGTTGGCAAGAAATCTTGAAATAAAACCGAAAAATGACATACATATGATAGTGAACAAGAAGAAATTCAGTAATGTTATTTTGCAACTTTAGAATTATTCAAAAATGTTTCTGAAAAATTATTGCAATATGGCGTGTTTCGGTTAAAATAGAGCTTGAGTGTTGATATGAAAAAAATGTTCTGCAATTAAGAAAAAAAAAGTGAGGAGAATATTAGAAGTACAAATATGTCAGATATCTCCCTCTCTTTAAATTCCATTGTTTTCTCACACTATGAATCTAAAAATCTATGTTAATCCATTCATGCTATATTGTAACAATTGTATTCCAGAAATATTTATGAAAAATTTCATAGATGACAGTATAGTATAATAGTTCTACTAGATTTGCTCAGTTTCGTTAATGTTCTTCTTCAATGTGCATTCTGTATAAAATATTCTATACATCACAAATATAGTTATCCATTATAATTTTGCGCATGTGTTTGTGCGCATGCATATATATATATATATATATAGAGAGAGAGAGAGAGAGAGAGAGGGAGAGAGAGACTGAGATAGATAGATAGATAGATAGATCCATACGAATATATACTTATGCACACATGCATATACGTGTGTGTATGTATATTTACACGCGTATATAGCACATAAACTCGAGAATTCCTTAAATTGAACGTTCAGTTTCGGCTATTTCTGTAGCCTCCTCAGTAAGGAAAGCTTGATCGGCAGATTCCGGGCCAATCCTCTCTCAATATATATGTATTTACCATAAACGTTTATGGATGATTTAGCGGATCACTAATATGTACACAAAAATTAATATAAACAGCCATGCGCAATGTGTTACTATATAGGAAAACTATAATCGTCACTAAACGTGACTAAGGGTATCAAAACACTTACATCACTAGAAATAAGAGCCGGTGTTTTGGGCGATTGCAGCTCTTGTGAGCATATATGTATGCATTTATATGCTTTCCCTACAGCATTAGAACATTTTAGCTCTTATTTCTAGCAATGACGACTATAGTTTTCCTTCATGGTATCAGATTGCGCATGGTTGTTTATATTAATTTTCATATATATA
>NC_068986.1:69206521-69208150 GCF_001194135.2 Octopus bimaculoides | reverse complement strand
ATATATATATATATATATATATATATATATATATATATAGAGAGAGAGAGAGAGAGAGAGAGAGAGAGAGAGAACATATGATATACTTACATAAACGAACGTATACATACATATATATGCACGTATGCACACGACCAGTTTAAATTGCCCGCCTAAAAGCTCCTCGTGCGATATGGTCAGAATGCTACAGCAGTGAATATAATGACGAAATAATTATATAAATTTATATAAATAAGGATAAGATCGATATTTAAATACCGATTATTACCTTTGATAGTTTTTATTCCCATGCTGGCCACCTGATAAAATCGATTTTTAAATATCGATCTTATCCTCATTTATATAAATTTATATATTTATTTCGTCCTTATGTTCACTGCGGTGGTATTCTGACCATATGGCACGAGGAGCTTTTAGGCGGACAATTTAAGCTGGTCGTGTGCATACGTGCATATATGTGTATGTATACGTTCGTATATGTAAGTATATCGTATGTTGTATATATATATATTTGTATTTATTTGCTTTTATGAGTATATTCCACTGATGAAGGCAGAGCATTTCTTACGCAGAGCCAGAAATCCGGGATCTGGAATTATCCAGTGATTTTTGCTAGTTTATTTTGTCTCTTCGTCTTCTCTCCTGGTGCTATATAAACATTTAATGTGGTTTTAGAGTCAAGTTTTGACTGCTCTTTCCAGCGTGGTGGTATCTCTTAGATACCCTAAATTATAATTTTAAATAATTATTACATTTGATGGTTTTTATTCCCATGCTATAATGTGTGGGTGTGTATTCGTGAAGGTTACATGTTCATAAGAACATGGTCAGTTCACTTAAACAAAACGAAGTCAACGTAAGGGGTCTGAGCAATAGACCATGCTATCATTCATTCATTTATTTATTTATTTACCCATCCTCTCCCTATATTTTTTTACCTATATTGTACCTTACGAATCTTTTTTTTTGTGCAGTCACACGTGGGTGTTGCGTATGTGCGAATGTGCATAAGAGGAATGTTATGTGCTTGCATTTGCGTATGCGAATACATGTAGGTATGACATTGGTGCAGTACACTGGCACAGTTGTCCTAATGTTAATATGTCTGACAGCCGATCTGCTTTGCTTGTGTATCTGTGAACCCACCACCACCACCACTACCATGGAAGACATCTTTTCATTATCCTCGCCACATGCATATCCACATCCATTACCACAACCCTCGCTATACTTCACCATTGCACTATCTCCTTTCCACTCCTTTGCTGTTACCATTGCAAGTATACGTCCTATCGACATCATCTTCACACAAGCATCAAGAAAGTTGTCCGTCTGTCCCATTCTTCGTAATCACCATCTACTCTACCATCAGCACAAATAGATTGCAATCATCAACGCTAAACACACCTACATGACTTTTTCTACATCGCCGTGCCTATCCCCACCTTCGCTCTTTTTGACACTATTCACATTCAATAGCATTCACTATCATCACCAACCATTTGGAACGTCATTACCAGACCTTATAATATCACCCGCGACACCCGCCTTCACTAACGTGTGTGTATATAGGTGTGCATGGGTACGTTTGTATATATATATATATATATATATATATATATATATATA
>NC_068986.1:69199284-69204380 GCF_001194135.2 Octopus bimaculoides | reverse complement strand
TACATAGTGCGATTGAAATTCTTATACACTAAAATAGAAAACTACGAAGGGAATTCGTGTATTATAGGATGTTTTCACTGATCTCCATCATTAGAAAGATCACCGAGTTCATATACAGAAACAAAACTGGAGACATGGTTCATAATCTTCACTGAAACACGTCTCAGTTGATATAATTAAATAATCTAATCCAATTCTCCAGCTTTGTGTGTGTGTGTGTGTGTGTGTGTGTGTGTGTGTGTGTGTACGCGCGCACGTGTGCGTGTGTATGTAATTACATACATTCACCGGCAGCTGATAAGGTGAATAGGTAAGGTGGTGACAATATATCCAACGCGATTGCACGTATATACACACAAACATACACATACACACACACACGCACACACACATACACACACGCACATACACACACACACATACACACACACACGCACACACACATACACACACGCACATACACACACACACATACACGCGGCGAGCTGGCAGAAACGTTAGCACGCCGGGCGAAATGCTTAGCGGTATTTCGTCTACCGATACGTTCTGAGTTCAAATTCCGCCGAGGTCGACTCTGCCTTTCATCCTTTCGGGGTCGATTAAATAAGTACCAGTTACGCACTGGGGTCGGTATAATCGACTTAATCCGTTTGTCTGTCCTTGTTTGTCCCCTCTGTGTGTAGCCCCTTGTGGGTAGTAAAGAAATAACACACATACACGCACACATAAATATATGTGTATATATATGTATATATAGAGAGATAGGTAGGTATACATAACTATATAAGTGCAGAAGTGGCTGTGAGGTAAGTAGCTTGCTTACCAACCACATGGTTTCTGGTTTAGTCCCACTGCGTGGCATCTTGGGCAAGTTCCTGGAAACTATTAGGAAAGGTTATCCTATAGGTGCAACGTAATAAGGCTCCCTAAGAGGCAAATTTTGCTACTAGATGATAGATGCCCTGAGATAAGGACTTTTCCTGTGAGGCTATTCCATTATTGATACTCAGTGGAGATGTGAATAGCCGTTGGTTTTCAAGAAACTTATCCGTCCAGTGACAAGGTTTGTTTTCAATCCAGTAGGGTGCCCACAAAACCTTCCCATACTGACTTGTCAGGCGAGGGAACTGGTTTAGTCACCATCCACTCTACCATTTGCCAGATTGTACTGGTTTACATGCTACAAGTACCAGATAATACCAGAGTTAGCAGCTTAACTATGATACTCCTAGTTCACTCTTCTGATACTGCTCTGTTTTCCCAACATAACTACTGCTATGTTTTTCCAATATGTACTCTTGGATCTTTCTAATTATCAAGAACAGTGAAAGGAAACTTGAATCATAATACACAGATTCTCCTCGCAATTTTCTCTTTTGTGGATGAGAATGCACATGGAGTTTAAATACTGGTGCTATCATATAACTTGAATTTAAACTGCACTATGTAATTATATATTCGTGTGAGTATGTTATGTTTCATCACTCTTAGCACTATTAGTAACATGTAACTTAGTACAACTTGTCGCATGGTCGGGCCATTGGCAACCAAGTCGACAACCCTTTCATGTCTGTTTAGTAAGAAGGGTGGTTTTCGTTGGACAGTGTAGGTCGTAAAACAAAACCTGTCAAAGGACGGATGAACGGAGATAAGTCAACGGCCATCCAACAGCTGGGAGTGAAAGACCCCTAATCTTTGTTTAGGCATCTTTCTAGGAGAAACAAAGTCTGAATTAGCAACCCACCTCATTGCAAAGCCGGAGATTTTGTTCTTGCTTGTTTCTGGACTATTTGCCTTTGTAGGTAAGAGTCTAAGCGATATTGTGCAAGCTGTTATTAAGGTTTCAGCACGGGCATTGCTGACAGTCATTGTCTTTAACATCTAAAATAAGATTTGATGGTCATACTCATCAAAGAGTCTAGAGTCATTATGTATGTATATATGTATGCATGTAGGTATGTATGTATGTATGTATGTATGTATGTATGTATGAATGTATGTATGTATGCATGCATGCATGCATGCATGTATGTATGTATGTATGTATGTATGCATGTATGTATGTATTAGCGCAGTGTTGTCAAATGGTTATGTTCACTACGTAAACACAATTCTTCTGGTACAAAACTAGTAGTTGGCGTCTTGGACAAAGGACATTTTTGTAGGTTCTGCTTCACACACACACACACACACACGCAGACACACGCATACACACACATAGGGAGAGAGAGAGAGGGGGGAAGACAGAGAGAACAGGTGACAGAGAGAGAGTGAGACAGAGAGAGTGGGAGACAGACAGAGAGAGGAGGCAGAGAGAGAGAGACAGACAGAGAAGGAGAGAGAGAGTACGTAATACTGGGTTGTGGGAAAGTGTATAGAAGCCGTATAGCACCTGTAATCCAAAGTTTGGATCTTGTCACACGATGTGTCACACTAGTTCTAGCATTTGTCTATGGAATACTCAGCCACTAACACGCTAATTCAATAAGCCGGTAATTTAAAAACATCAACTGCATAAATTTACATAATTCAAGTAAGTTAGATTTAGTTAAGCAATTATGTACTGAATAACGTAGTTTAGAATTTAAAAATTCTTTTTGAATTGAAATTAAGTAAGGAAAAGTAAGCAGATACTTAGTGGCTTTCGTTAGCAACCTTAAAAGTGGTGGGGGAGATAATTTCAAAGAATTAAGAATTAATTTTACTGAAACTTGAATATTCATGCTTAAGGGAAAAAATTTTTTCCATTTTCTTTTTTATTTTCTTTTTGTTTTGTTTTGTCTTTAGTGTTTTTAATTTTTTTTTTTTTTTTTTTGGCAGGCAAGGTGACAGCTTCGTGCATACACTTAGGGAACTTTTCATTCACGCCAGCTTGTCTATTTATATCTTTCAACATCAGATATTTTCTCAGCTTTTTGTTTAATCGTTCCTTTAGATTATATCCAGCTTTCATTTAGACAACTGTTCATTTCTGTATTCATTTAATTTTGTAACTCTTATACTCACATATTCCACACTCACTTCCCTCTCACACACATACACACACACACACACACACAAACGCACGCTCGCATGCATGCACTCATACACACTTCTCTTTCCGTAATCTCTTTTACTATCTGACAGCCCCCACCCTTTATATTTGTCCCTAAATAACTTTACATTTTCGTGTGTGAACCCAAAAGCTACGCAAATGTATGGATGTGTATATTTGAATATACTACATACATGTTCACACACACACATTCACACACACACACACACACACACACACGCACACACATGCACACATTATAACACCCACACAAAAGCAAACACATACATACATACACATTCATGCAAATAGATAGATAGATAGATAGATAGATGCATAATATATCTATATATACATAAATGTGTGTGTGTGACTGTGTTTTAACTAGATGTCATTATACATGTGCGAGTGTTTTTATGTGTCTCTGCATGATTTAACTACCTATTCTTAGTCATACATAAGAGTGAGAGCAGTTATGTATGTATGATTATTTGAAATTTTCTGGTATATATCTATTTCTGCTTCTGTATATACATATGTATGTATATGTATGTTGCTCATAAAACGTTCGTGCGAATGCGTGCTTGCGCGCGCGCGTGCGTGTATTTTTATATCTCAGCGTAAGTGTGACTGCCTATCTCGCTATCTAACTATCTAGCTCGACGTCAGACTAGTTGTCTCTCTCTTATCTCTTATTCCTTGCTCTAACTATTTGAGTGTTGATAAAACTCCTATTTGGGAAGACGTAAACACACAGATAATCTTTAACTGTTTGGTTTTGTTTGATGGGTCTTGTTGAATACGACACCAGCTGGTTAAACTTCTCCTGGTTCACTATCAACAAACGTCGACTGTTCTTCATCTGCAGACTTAATATGATAACAGCTGCTTGTGAGAGAACTTCGACTGTGACACAATAAACGAGCTAGTTTTTCACAGCGTGTTTTTAGTTAATTATTTAAGTTTTCCGTTTGTACTCCGAAAGGCAAAAAATCGTTCTCCTCTGAAGCAGTTCGATTGTGCTCACCTCAAATGACATCGATTACGATGAAAATTCAGTTTTGTTTTTGTTTTGTTTTGTTTCTTCTCTCTTATTTGCAGGATTTGAAACCATTAAAAAAGCGTATTTTATTTTACCAACTAAGCCAACAAATCTGATCATTACGATTCAAAAGCCTTAATGTAAGTATAAAGAGATTCTTCTATCCATTACTTTCTAACATATATCTAAAAATTTATTAGATAGGACAGTCGTAGACTAAGGACGAATAGAATCTACATGTAGTTTTAATCAAATTGTATGCAAGAGAAATGCTTGAACGCCATATTTGTGAGCGCAGCTTTGGCAGTCAGTTAAGACGTTCGCTTTGCAATTATATGGCTCCGCACACTCAGATAGACAGAAGCTGTATGAGCTAAACTGAGTAAATGGAAACTGCAGAAGCCCGAATCAGAATTCGTCGTTTCTCTTTACTTCACCGCTACATCATTTTCAGAACTCCTGAAAATATCATGGGGCGATCTTCTTCTTCTGATAAAACTATCTAACAAATAACACAGAAACATTTCATTCCAATCGTTTATAAATTTTTAGCAATTTCATGAATAAGCATGACTTTCAGTAATTAGAAGATTTTACTTCAAACGCCTAACACATCCAGTTTTGTATGGAAATGTATCCCTGATGTTTGGAGATATATATCCTCTTATAGTTGGTGATGTATGCGTCTGTACTCTCATTATCATTTCCTCATTGCTACAATTGGTAAATATGTGTAATCTGAAAAATTACAGGTGAATAAACTAATTTCACAATGAAACAAATAACAATAATTTGGATTTACTCATTAGTTAAGGTCATTTCAGCACGCGGTGACCGTTTAATTCAGACATGTTTTTTTCTCTCCAAATATTATTTCTCTCCCCATCTATCCTTTCTGCGGACAAGTGTAGGCTCTAAAAGTTAAAGACTTCTTTCAATTTTCCTGATACACACTATTTGTTGTTCTTTTACCTCGCCTTTGTGTTGTTTTTATTTTTGGCTCATATATATATATATATA
>NC_068986.1:69197072-69199203 GCF_001194135.2 Octopus bimaculoides | reverse complement strand
TCGTCATTCTAAGAACACATATTTTCTAGTCTAACGACCAGCGCTGCCGAAGCTTTTCTGAAAAACGGACAGAATTCCATGTCAAAACTTGTCAAAATTCACAAAAACGTACAAAATATTTTTGAAATATGTCACAACCGCAAAAATATCAGTTTTTCTTAGAAAATTTGAAATATATGGGTGTATAATGACTTGAAATTGATGAAAATACATATAAAAAAGAAAGAATAGCGAATAGCACGATGTTCTTCGGTCTCTGCAGCTCGCGCAGCAGCAGTTGCTGTAGCATTCCTGGCATGGCGAATGGCGCGATGTTTTTCGTTCTCCGCAGCTCGCGCAACAGCAGTTGCTGTATCATCCCTTGTACGACGAATAATGCGCTGTGACTGACTCAGGTTAGCGTGTACTGAAGCTGTTAATGAAACATTTCTGACCTTGCAACTGCTACGCTGCTCCTCGCTTTCTTTGGCTCTTGCGGTGGCCGTGCAAGCAACATTTTGTGAATGTCTTCGTGCAGTCTCGTGGGAGGATTCATTTACTCTCATTCTCTTCGATGTCTCTGCTGCAGCGGTTTTATGACCAATAAGGGTCTTTTCTTAGGTGGCATTATCTCAGAGTTTAGAAGCTTCAATTACAAAATGCGGATGGGGCAAAAGTAAATTTAAATACACGGAGTGCAGGAAATTTAGAGAGAGAAACGGAGAAAATCGGTAGAAAACTGCGGAACTTTTAAGAGAAAAACCCGTGTAAAACACCGTTTTCCACGGTTTCTCGCTTTAGGTGGGAGCTCTGGGCAAAATGTTATAGTGCATGACCATCCTCGGAACATAAGTAATGTGTGTGTAAAGTTTGGTGAAAATCGGTTGAAAACTGTAGAAATGTATACGTACTACACACACAGACATCCTTTGTTGGGAGAAGGTACAAATTCCGTAAAGGCAAAGATTTTTACGCAGGACAAAATTGAAATACACTGGAGTCAATTTTTGGGGAGATGTGACAAAACTGAATTAAACACACTGGGTGCACAAAAATTAAAAATAGATTATTTTTCGGGGAGAACGTACAAAACCGTAACAGAAGAGATTTTTACGCACGACTAATTGAAATACACGGAAGTCAATCGGTAGACAGAACTTACAAACGCCGTTTGAGCGTATAAAGCTCTAGAAGTAAATAGCTTGAGTGAAAAAACTTGAGCCGCTTTAGGATAGCTTTTTCTAACGCATGGCCGCTCAGTGGTGTGGTTAGAATCTCATTGGTTAGTAATAAAAGCTTATCGGCTGTATGTGGCCCATAGCAGTCATACGTACGCACACACAACGTTTTTCTATAATGTATTTAAATAGACGGAATGCAAAAAATTTAAAGTAAGTAATGTTGTAGGGAGAACGTACAAATACTGTAAAGACAAAGATATTTACGCACGACAAAATTGAAATACACTGAAATCAGTTTTTAAGCAGATGTGGAAAAACTCAATTTAAACATACTGGGTGAACAAAAATTTAAAATAACTAAATTATTTTTCAAGGAGAACGTACAAAAACTGTAACAACGGGGATTTTTACGCACGACTAATTGAAATACACGGAAGCGAATTTGTAGACAGAAGTTAGTGTGTAAGTTAAAGAGAGATTGAAAGAGAGAGGGAGAGAGAGAGAGAGAGAGAGAGAGAGAGAGAGAGAGAGAGAGAGAGAGAGAGAGAGAGAGAGAGAGAGAGAGAGAGAGAGAGAGAGAGAGAGAGTGAAAGAAACAGACATAGACTAAAAGAGATGAACTATTGCAGAGGGTGAGAGAGAATATGTGCAAGCCAGAGGAACAGAGAATGAGAAAAAAGAGAGAGAAGAGAGAAATGTAACAGAGAGAGAATAGGGAGAGAATCGATTGAAAACAGCAGACGATTTCAGAGAAAAACCCATGTAAAACACCGTTTTTACCGGGAGCTCTGGGGAAAATGTTATAGTTCTTGACCATCCTTGGCACATAAGTAATATGTGTGTAAAATTTGGTGAAAGTCGGTTGAAAACTGTAGAAATGCATACGTACTATACACACACATACACACACATACTTTGTTTTATATGTGTATATTATGTATATATGCATGTATGTATATATATATATATAT
>NC_068986.1:69191043-69196496 GCF_001194135.2 Octopus bimaculoides | reverse complement strand
GTGTGTTGTGCGTGTGTGTGTGTGTGTGTGTGTGTGTGTGTGTGTGTGTGTGTGTGTGTAATGGCACTTCTCAGTCATTCGGCGATGATGATTCAGTTGTTCGATCAACTGAATTACTTACCCCTGAATTAATGTTACAAATTAATACCATGTCTTTAATTAATAAGCAATGTAATTTTTGTTTCGTTATCGTTTCTTTTGTTTTCTTTTTGCATAGTATGACTTTAACATTTCCCTTCGAAGATGCTTAAAGAAGAAAATAGTTCTTGAATCCTTTCTAGTTATTTTACAGGGTTTTCTCCTAAACTCGCCATTATCAACCTCAATCTCGTCCATGTCGGCCTCAAATTCGTCATCGTCAACTTCAGTTTCCTTACCCTAAGTCTCGATTACGGTGTCGTCTATTTCGATTTCATCTATTGTCAACTTAAATGTCGTCACTGGAGGAAAAAGCGATTTTTTTTTTATGAACGATCATTAACAGCAATTATTCGTCCCATCCGGCAGTCATGACATTTAATCAGAGGGTGACGAAATTAAAGTTGACTATGACGAAATCGAGATAGACACAACGCAATGGAAACTGAAGATAGCGATAATGAAGCTAGCAATGAGAAATTTGAGGTTGACTTTCAAGAAATTGAGGTTGGTAGTAACGAATTTGAGGGGAAACTCTGTATTAACAAATTGTAATATAAGTAAATGTAACAGTTATACAGACTTACTTCTCACCATTAATTGTTCCCATTTCCAACCCAAACGAACGGTGGTTTTATCTTGTAAGAACCGCCTTTGTTCAACAATTTTTATTAATTGTAGATGTTTAAGATTGTAAAGTTTATGTTAAAGATATCAAACTTATTATCACAAAGTAGTCAGACTGTCAAAATATTTGCCCTGTTAAGATTACAGACTAAAAAATATATATCAAGGCCTAGAAACATAACATTTTACAAAATGAAGGTAACATTTATGATAACAGAGTTTTTGGTTGTGAATGAAGTGCTTTGTGTTAAATAGAAATTCATAATAATCTGCCAAACTGTGATTCATGTACGCTTGTTTCTACGCGGCGGGTGGTTGGGTAATGTGTGTGAATATGTGTGTATGTACATATTTATAGACACATAATTTTCTGAACAACTATTTCTCAGTAAATATAATCACAGTAGCATTTGTGTGTCTACATATTTACATGTCCATGTACATGTGTGCTTGTGTACGGGGGAAAATCTTTTGAAGTGTTTCGACTTAAATACAGTACACAAACATATTACGTGTTTATGTATGACGAATGTGCGTCTACATGTTTTGATGTTTTCTTGTATTTTTGTTCGGAGTGTGAACTTGTGAACGTAAAGACGACATTTTAAGAAGTAATTTGAAATTAGCCACAAAATTCTAGATTTGTTTAGTATGTTCCAAGAATGGCAAATGTTTCTGAGTATATATGTGCGTGTTGGAGCTCACATAAAGTCTTTGACTTCTCTTTAAATTTACACACGTTAAAGTTATGGTAAATAACTTTCTCGATTAGAGTTTTGGGCAATTTCAAGAACAAAATCAATTATGTAAATTGATACTTTACCACAACTGTTTAACTTGCCAGAATGAGTTGATCTATAAAGCTGATGGCTGAACAATTTTCAAGTTTGTGTGCCTGTTCGATGTGTGAAAATAACTGGAAGTAATGAAAGAGTATAAAAAATAAATACCTCAGGGAATGAATCATAAAATCTGGTTTAGCATCAAGGAAATATTATTAATGTTACTATCGGCTAAATAATTTTGCCTTGAATCGATTCAGTATTTTTATTCGTCAGTGTCTATTTAGCAATGGCCCCTAGATACAACATACGTGCACTTATAAATATACATGCTCAAATCTATATACATATCTGCATATTTAAAGATAGGCTTATAAATTATATACCGAAGAAAATTGGCAATTTGTTGCTTATATAAATCTAATAACTTTAAGAAGTTATCGATAGTTTCGCCTTCTATTTTATAAATTAATATTGATCAGGCATTGTAAATGTTAGATAAAGAATATGAATCACTTATGTGGTTAAATACATTAAATCCCTATATTAATTTAAACAAATAGGATAAAGGTTCTTGTTGAAAGGAGTTAACAATGTTTGCAGTGCCGTTTAAACTCATTATTTATATTGCGGAATCTGGTAATCTAAACAAAGCTAGCTTCCGTATTATTTCAGACTTAATGTTGTTTACTTCTAACTAGAAACACTTATTTTCTGTGATTAGAAAGGAGGTAAATGGGATGCTTTAATCTCAGTGTCTTTCCTGGGGACTTAAGGGACATAAGTGAAGAGAAACAGCTTCAATGCTGCTCTGAATTCGTTATTTTCCAAGCAGATTGAGTTATTTCCCTTAGGCTTTATATTGATAAACCACACCAGCATTTTTCTGGAGATGCATGTAATCTCTCTTCTCTATTAATCTGACATGTACGTTACTGACTATGCTTCACCGAGGAGGAGAATGTCTAATAAAATAACGGTGTCAGCTCCAAAACATGTCCGAAGTAGCCACGTATCAACCAAAAATATGGCTATAAACCACTCACTGAATTGTCTATCTCCGATTTGAAAAATTTGTAATTCTGATGCGTCAACCCATTTCAGAATATTTTTTTCTTTATTTTCTGCTTTAGTTGGCACCTTGCTTTGGTTTTGTAAGTCCTCACTCAAGAATATTTACTTCTCCTCTGTCCAGGTATGGTCTTCATTTATTATAGATGTCGCACTCACCACGTTAAGAGTACTAATGCTTCATTCATAATAGCCCATTGTGTACTCGCATTTCTGATAAAAAATATTTCTTTCAAGGAATATGCTAAGAAGAACAAAGGGAAACTTTTCAATAGAACAAGGGGAAGCTTAATTTTATAAATAAAATATTCAGAATAAATGTGTAATAAAAATTATGGATACAACTAGATAAAAAAAAAACATTTAACGTTTAACAACAAAATCGATATGACATCCACATAGATACGCAGCATGACAAGGATGAGTGGGACGTGATTCTGTGGTTGTAGACATTTAAAACGTAACGCCTCTTTAATACCTACGATACTAAATTATAGAAACCATAACTTTTGTATTTTGGCAGCTGTCGATATGTCTTTTATCAGGCGAGGCGCTGCTAATGCATAAATGTGACAAGTGAATATAAAATTTGTTACATTTTCACTCATTCAAGAGAATAATATACACTACGATAGATTTGAAATGTTTGTCGATAATTTTTGTCACACAGTTTGACATTATGCATAAGTCAGAAGTTCCTTTTTGGATAGATAATTTCTTAGCGCAGGTCCTCAATGACAAGTTATTTCTTCAATCCTACAATATCTGCATAGTGACAAGTTTACACAGTGGAAACACGTAGAGTAGATCTCTCAATACGACATCCAGAATTGCATTGTATTTACTCACCACACAACTTAGATGTTTCTTACATACAACCGTAAAAGTCTAAATATTCAGCATCATAATACATGTATAAAATACAATTGTATCCTGGTACAACTACGTCGTTGAACATGTTTTCTACATCCTTTATCTACAAACTTTGTCTTCTGTAATTTTCCAAACGTCGTTTTGTTGTTATTTACTCCAAGGTCAGCCCTGATTGGTGACACATCATAAAAGGTGTTCCAGTTGTAGAAAACCATCTTTTATTCGAAATGCATTCAGCACCACTAACCAATGTGTTCTTCTCTTTCAAGACGGTCAAGTGTGAATTCAGAGAGATTCAATTGTAATTTTTTACCTGTCCAAATAATAGTGCCAAGATTTCCATAATTACATTTGTATGTGAATGGTTTTTATATAAGCAAACACACGAGTAGGTGAGACTATTCATGGCTATCGCAGTGGTTATAATTTATATGCACTCACCGTTTCAGGATTATGCACCTACAGACGCGTATGTATTGGTTACTAATCAACTGCTCCACACATTCTGATTTTTACTTATTTTTATCGGCATACATTGCAGTATTTAGTTATTGCAGAAGCCCCATTAGAAGCTCGATGTTACAATTCGAAGTGGCAGAAAAGTTTCAACTCAAATTGACTTACAGTTCTATATTTAAGAGATGAGGAATTATGTACATAATGTAAATAACCAAATTGACTTGTTTGACACTTCTAGAAAGAACTTGGCCATGAAGACTGTACCTGAAGGGAGTTGAATACAATAATTCGCATTTCATTCGGAGTATGATTTCATATTAAAAACCTTGCACCATTGTACCTCGAAATGTTTCGAGGTGCAATGAAGGCGGCGAGCTGATAGAATCGTTAGCATCCGGTCCAAATTTTTAACGCGATGAGCTGGAAGAATTGTTACGCCACTAGGAAAAATTATTTGCGGCATTTCTTCCGACGTTACGTTCTGGGTTCAAATGCCACCCGGATCGACTTTGCCTTTTATCCTTTCGAAGTCGATAAAATAAATAAGCAGCAGTTAAACACTGGGATCGATGTAATCGACTTATCATTCTTGATGAAATTGCTGGTTTCGTACCAAATTTTGAAATCAAATATTTCGTCTTACTCTTGAGTTTGAATTCAAGTTTCTTGTGGTTGACTTGGCTTTTATACCTCCGGTGTTTGTAAAATAAATGCCAGTAAATAATTACTCAGATAAATTCAATCGGTTGGTTTTCTTCATTGCAAACATCTTTTTACAAGACAAAAGAAACTGCTATTTGATATTGATCCCAGAAGTGATAAAGACAAAACTGACAAGATGTCAACTCGAAATCTCAATTGTAGAACTCATTATCCTAGCATTGGAAAAATTGAATGCACCAACTATTTCTATATTTAGTTATTGCAGAAGCCCCATTAGAAACTCGATGTTACAATTCGAAGTGGCAGAAAACATTTAGTAGATGCAAGCTTATCCACACTTCTACTTAAGAAGTTGGTATATTATTGTGAGCATATATTCTTCAAAGCAAAATTAAGTGAAATACACAGAATAAAAACTTCTCTGGCAATACAGTTAAAGTATGAACTCGCAAAATAAACTGATCGTCTAACATCATATGCAGTCGGCTGTCCACTTTGTTCAACACTTACATTTGAAGAAAAAGTGCTATTTCCTTTAGTTTGACACACTATATTTGCGAGAGAATATTTTTGTACATCATATAGTACTTGTTCTTGTTTTTGCAGCTGATATAATTTATTTTATCGTCAACCTCAGTGAAATTAATTGTGTTATTCATTTAGGTATGCAGTAACTCTTGGCATGAAATAATAATAGAATAATATTATTGATAAGACGCGCCTGAAATTTAAAATTTAAAGTTTTCTTTCTTATTTTCACTTCCACAACTTCGTTTTTCGTTTTTCTTTTCTTTAGTAAAATAGAGTTGATTTCCAAATGAGGAAATAGAAGAAATATAT
>NC_068986.1:69184204-69189449 GCF_001194135.2 Octopus bimaculoides | reverse complement strand
GAGAGAGAGAGAAAGAGAGAGAGAGAGAGAGAGAGAGAAAGATTCAAGGTGCTGGAGGGAAGAAGGTCGTTTTATTATGCCTGTCCATTACCTTAGAAATATTGGTTTCAAATTTTGGCACAAGACCAGCAATTTCTATGGAGGTGGCTAGCCGATTACATCGAGCCCCAATGCTTAACTGGTACTTATATTATCGACCCCGGGAAGATGAGAGGCAAAGCTGACCTCAGCGGAATTTGAACTCAGAACGTAGAGACGGATGAAATGCCGCTAAGCACTTTGAAATATTGCTTTCAAAGTTTGGTACAAAGCCAGTTAGTTCGGGGAATGATGTGAGTCGATTACGCCGACCTCAGTGCTCAACTGGTACTAATTTTATTGACGCCGAAATGATGAAAGGCAAAGTCGACCTCGGTGTAATATGAACTCAGAACGTAAAGACAGATGAAATGACACTAAGCAGTTTACCCGGCGTGCTAATGATCCTTTCAGTTCGCCGTCCTCTTTACCTTAGGAATATTAGAAGTGAATGCAATTGGACGGTAATTGGCAAGGCCCGATGAGTTGCCTTTCTTGGAAATGAAACAATGTTGCAAGAAACAATATAGCATGTCTCCAAAGATTAATAAAGAACCCTTTTGAGAGAGTTTGGTGATTCTAGAGGCTAGTTCTAAAACGCAATGTTTTTGACGGTAATACGCATGCAAGATGGTGGAGCTGGGAGGAAGAAAGGGGATAAAATTGGAGATTTTCCAAGAGTGTGTAATGCAGAGTTAATTACGAAGCGGGAAGCGAAGATGGAGGCTTACTCTACTAGTGTATTTATCACCGGAAGAGTCGCTATTTCGCAGTGAGAGAAAAGAGGATCGCTCAAAATTGGAGGATATTATTGTTACAGGAACAGAGATCGGCTGCTGTTTTGGAAGACGGAATAACTTAAGGGCGATAAAATGAACTCATCTTGTATAGTACGAATTCATCTTGTGTAGCTTTGCAGATATGTGGTTGAGTAAACCTCACCAGATTTCGATGATGAGAAGTTTTAACAAAACGTTATTGGCCTTGCTTTTTGTCTGAACAGTTTCGACACAACTATAAGTGAACTACTTGGGATACTTGGGCTCTTGGATTGTCTTCAGAAGCCTCATAATGTACTTTATCGTAACCAATAGTGGACAACGAGAGACAATGTTTCATCTCTAACCTCATACATTCTGTAGTTATTTGATGTATTCTGCTTTATTACATGCTTCTGGTAGTTTCTGGTGAGAGAATATTGATCCTGCAATGAAACATACTTCAGTATCAACTTCTCAACCAGTGTTGTTGTTTTCCTTTGTCAGTTTAGTTTTTTATTAGCATGGCATTCTGTAGTCCTTTGTTAACCATTTTATTTTTCAGCCTTTTCACAATTTATTTCCTTTTTATCCACACAACAAACTATCTCTTCAGTTTCTGATTTATATTTGTTGCTCTCCTTGTTCGATCTGTTGTTTTTCCTCTTGATCAGTGGAAGACAGTAAGGCGATCCTCCTGATGTATTCATCTGGCAGCCAGATGTTTCCTACATAGGACAATAGTTGTTCGGCAAAACTGCACAAGTCCGTAATGTTTGGACACTGAACAAGTGCATACAGAAGGATTTTGTCATTCTGAACGAAAGGCGACACTGCAGTTCTTGTAGAGCTTATACCGAAAAGGTAGTCACCAGCGTCAGTACTATGATACTGAGCATGTTTGTAAGTTATCCGCACAAGTCTTTTCAAGATTTTCAATCGAGTGACCCACAACATCGAGAGGTGTGGATTGTCGTTGTCATCAATGTTATTATCATAAGGACAGTGGAGAGTCAGAAAACCCAAGTGATAGTACTTTCACCTTTTTGCCTTCCCATTTCAAATTATATCAGGTTAATTTGAACTTTCATAATTTCAGCGAAGATAAAATAAGTAATTACCATATACTGGCATCGATTCAATCGATTCAATACTTACACTACGGAACTGAGAACTTTGCCAATGTTAGAAGTCAGCACCTGTACCAACAACCCCCCACACACACACACACACATACACACCACAACCACCACCACCACAACTACCACAACCACCAACTTCATTTCTAAATCGCACCTGATACCTATACAGATTAAGTTGTAGCTGCTGCTGTTAGTTATAATGTATTTCATATTCAGTTCTGTCTGCAAATCAACCATTCAGGCTTCTTTACTCAATGTTTTCCACGTCCTGCCGCCGCTAAAACCCAGATGACATTAGCTTCTACTTCCTTCTTGCTTAATAGGGGGTGTAATTATCTTACGAAATCTTTCATTGTTAGCACAGTTTCATACGATTATATATTTCGTAGGGCGAATTGCTACAATAAAATTTTATCCCAGCAGTGGTGATGTATTATCTAAAACCAGCATGAAGCTCCTTTCTTAAATAGTTCTCATGTTAATCCTCTGTATATCCAAAGCGTTCGAAACTATATGCTGGAGGCTCTAAATATTGATGCATTCAGACAATCTTTAATCTCCACCTGGGTCCAGTAATATAGATTTTTCGAAGATATGCTTGTATAGTAAAAAAAAAAAAGAGAAAAATTTAAGAACCTTGTGTGGTATATATTTTGTGAACATCTGTGAACATTCACATGAATGTGTATGTATCTATGCGAGTGGGCGAGATAGGGATGTTTCTACATGTGACTGTGTATATAACATGTATTTGGATTTCTGCATGTGATTGAATGAAAGTATACATTTGGAAATATATATAAGTATTTGGGCATATGAGAGTATGCGCATATAAGTTCTTATGTGCATGCCACATTTGAAATACACATAAGGCAGTCGACTATTTTCGTTATAGCTACACATATACACATATATATACATAAATATACACAAATATACATGCATATATATATAGATACATACATACATAGTTATATGTATGTACATACAATTTATGTACATAAATATGTATATACACATATATGCATATACATATGTACTCACACACACACACACACACACATATAAATATATATAAACGCGCACATATAAATGCAAATATAGGTACATACATGTAGCGTGTGTGCAGTTTGCGTACGACGTGTTATGCTAGCATCTACTATTACGGCCATGATATTTCCACACGCACTTAACATATGCTGAGTCAACATTCCACATTACACACATATTGAAATCCAGGTAGCTATTTCTAGACACACTTCTGTGCACATTTTGTGTATGGAGTGTAACAAGTAGCTAAATTTAATGGTTACTGAATAGAATTAACTATGACTTCAAAGGGCTAAATTAGCTACAGGTGTGTGTGTGTGAATATATATATATATATATATTCTGTGTGTAATCACGTATACATGTCGATGATAATATATATTCAACGTAAATATAGTAATATGAAGCTCGAATATATAAAAAATCTTAAATTTGATATGTATCAGCAGTACAAACTTAGACAAGTGTGTGTGTGTCTATGAGCGAGTTTGTGTGTTTGTGTGGGGGGGGCGTGTCTGTGTGTGTATTCGTGTGTGTGTCCGTGTGTGTGCGCGTGCGCGCGCGTCCAGACACGACCGAATGCATTTTTTTACTTTTTTACTCGTTTCAATCATTGGACTGCGGCCATGCTGCCGCACTGTTTTCAAGGGTTTAGTCGTACAAATTGACTCCATTATTTCTTTTGTTAAAGTCTGTCACTTATTTTATTGATCCCTTTTGCTGAAACTGCTAAGTTACATCGACGTAAGCGAATCGACTTTGTCAAGTTCTGAGGGAAATAAATAAAATACACACACACACACACACACACACACACACACACACACACACACACACATACATACATATATATAGTTTCACTCTCACCCGGGGCTATTGTAGAAAACACTCTCTCGAGATAGCACGCAGTTAGACGGAACCCGAAACTAAGTGCTTGCAAAGCGAACTTCTTTAACCACAGTCATGTTTCAATTTCATTATATTGTTTCTTGATTAACGTTTCCCGTGTTTCCGGGACGATAACTTCGGATAATGGGAAGAGTTTTCCCTTGTCCTTTGTTACGAGAACATGAACTCAGTGGAAGATTACAAGAGACAGTAGAGTAATAGTTTCTGTGCATGCCTGTGATGAAAGTATTTGTGGGAAGGAAAGTATTCTAGAGAGAGAAACGAATTTAGCTTAGAGAGAGAGAGAGTTTGAAGGTGAAGAAAGAATATGAGGGATCAAAAGAGAGGATACCATGAAATGCGCAACACTGGGAGATTGTTTATGTATGATCAAGTGTATTTAAATGGTTTGGAAGAAAGCAAAGGATGACCCGAAGAACACTGGAGAATGCTGCGAGAGTGCCGCAGAGCTGAACACTTAAGAAACAGTATGTTTTACCAAAGAAGGCTACCTCACTTGGCATGCGATGCAGTATGTGATGTTGGCAGATGTGTAGCTAAAGTTTTGCATAATCTGGTACTGGGATTCTGGGTCACCGATTGTTGTGGCGTTATCCATGTATTAACAGGTGTGATATAGTCGGCAAGTGCACCTGAAAATACCAGGGTGAGTGTAGATGGAGGATAGAGAACGTTTAAATAATAGCCGTAGGATTCTAATCTCTCTTGAAGGAGAAGTACTGCGACGAATTCCGGAGCAGCCATTAGATCACAAAGAAGAAATTATAAGTTGCGAATAAATATGTTTCAATGATAAGGGTGGCCCGTTGGAAAGAAAATTGAGCGGAATCCAGTCAGTAAGAGTGCTAGGACAGCTTAAGAGAGTGTAGGAGAGCTGTGATATGATTGATGATCTGGTTTCACTGGAGTGTCAGATTTACAATTGAGGACACTCACATTTGAAGAAATGACGTCTTGTTCATTTAAATTTAGAGACGAAATTCAAATCAGTGCTACATGGTTGACGAAGTCGGAAAAATTGTGAGAAATGAATAATGGATTTCTTGTGTCTGGACATGGATGTATCCATCCATCTATCCATAGTAATTTATTTCTAGCCATTTGTTGAACGATTGGTGGGCGGGTTTACATTTCAGTTCCTCACTTCACAAGTATTCACTTGAATATCGGCTAATGTTTTCTTTAATAAAGAAATTCTGAGTATGCATGCACACATATACACGCGTGCACACGCATAAACACACACACGCACACACACACACACACACACATACACACACAGACACATACAAACACACACACACACAC
>NC_068986.1:69181942-69183562 GCF_001194135.2 Octopus bimaculoides | reverse complement strand
TGAATTCAATACAACAATCAGAATTACAGAATCATGAGCAGAAACAATTTTACATGGAAAAAGTTGAATTTCAAGACGCCAAAGTTTACAACACACAGTCAAAAATTCAAGTTTCAAGTTTACATATATTGAGTTAACACAGGTTAATGTAATTTCCACCATTTATGAAGTCTTTTGTAATGAATTCAATACAACAATCAGAATTACAGAATCATGAGCAGAAACAATTTTACATGGAAAAAGTTGAATTTCAAGACGCCAAAGTTTACAACACATCAAACCCTTGCATAACCCTTGTTGATGATGAGGGCTAACACGCACTTTGAATAGTCTCCTAAATACATTTTACATGTGGTAGAGCTTATTTTTACCCTTTCTTCTACACAAATTCTTTTCAGTTCTTGTAAGTTACGCGGGTTTCTTTTTTGATCTCTGAGTTTCAATTCTTTCCACAAATTTTCGGGGATTGACTTGGCCATTCCAGAACATTAACCTCATTTGTTTTCAGCCAAATTTTGGTCAGCTTTGTTGTGTGCTTTGAATCATTATCCTGTTAAAAAGGTCATCCGTGTTCCAAGTTTAAGGAGAAAGCGCTAGTCATTAAACATTTAAACATATCTCTAAAAATCCCCCTATATTTTTCGCCATTCATTTTTCCTTCGATTACTTCCAATCATCCAACACTTGAGGTGTAAAACCAAGCCCATACCGTTACTGATCCGCCTCAGAATTTGACTGTAGGGATAATACTCTTTCATGCGTATTCTACACCGTTCTTTCTCCAAACCTTGTTGATCGAATTTGTGCCGAAAAGCTCAATCTTGGTTTCGTCAGACCAAACTACGTTTTCCCAATATGTTGCCGGTTAATTTAGATGTTTTTGCAAAGGCGAAACGAACTTTAACGTGACGTTTCTTAAGTAATGGGATCTTTTTTGGAGAACGAAGAGATCGTAACGACAAAGTGATCTACTAACTGTATCCTGACTCACATGTACTTCACATGCTTCCAAGTCTTCCTGCAGCTCCTTAAGTGTAGTTTGTGGTCTATTAGTAGCTATTCTTGCGAGTTTTCTTGCTGTACGCTTTGCGGACCAGAGGGAGAATGAAATTGCAAGATTTCCAGTTACGTATTATCGTGAAATACTGAACGCAGGGATGCATAATGCAATGAAGAGATCTTTCTGTATTCATTACCACTTTTTTGAAGGTCAACAATACGCTCACGGCGGTCTTGAGTAATTTGTTTATTTTTACCCATGATGTTGATGTTCACTCTACGGTAATATTAGAACTGATGCAAATGCTCACAAACGAATCTTCCCGAATCATCTAGAACACTATAGATATTCAGGAAACAAAAAAAAATCATTTTTCTTCAAAATATCTGGGAAATTATTCAATTGAGTTAAATGTATCGTACCATTTTGCTTTTTGAATTTCAACATTTCTCCATATAATTTTTTTTTTCTGTTTATTATTAAGTAATTCTGATTGTTGCATTAAATTTATTACAAATGACTTCATAAATAGTGGAAATTTCATTAACTTGCATTAACTCAATATATGTAAACTTGAATATTTGACTGTGATGTAAACTTTTGCGGATCATTATATATAT
>NC_068986.1:69178286-69181689 GCF_001194135.2 Octopus bimaculoides | reverse complement strand
ACATAGTATTGTAGATTCAGTTGGGCACCGTCTATGAGAAAAACAGTACCATGATGCAATTCACTTTGCCAGAAATTTGGAAACGACATGCTGTACTGCTTGACATTCGCACCGGAAGCTCCAGTACGAACATTTCTGAGTGTTTGGGTGTCAATCGGAGGACAGTCCAATCTGAGGACATGTACCGAGAGTGATAAAAATCAAACATCCAGTCA
This sequence comes from Octopus bimaculoides, assembly GCF_001194135.2. Taxonomy (NCBI): domain Eukaryota; kingdom Metazoa; phylum Mollusca; class Cephalopoda; order Octopoda; family Octopodidae; genus Octopus; species Octopus bimaculoides. Next base: position 69,181,474 of record NC_068986.1, on the reverse strand, counting down.
ACATCATGGTATTTGGAGTGATCACTAGTGATGGCGATATGCCTCCATTCATCTTCCCACACGGCCTCAGACTCAACACGGTGGCCTACATCAAGTGCCTGCTGGAGGAGGTAGTGCTGCTCTGGGTCAAGAGGGTGGCTGGCAATAGGATTCTCCATCATGCCACGCAAGCAAGAGAACCCCATCATGGCTGTCAGACAATTTCTGCGACCACATCACTCCTAACATTGGCCACCTAACTCCCCAGACTGCAACCTCCTTGATTATAATGTGTGGAGCGCAGTTGAGCGAGAGAGCAACAAAATTCCTTGTAACTCCAAAGATGAACTTAAGGCAAGGATTATGGCAGCATTCACCAACTTAAACAAGGAGACCATCCAGAAGAGTTGCAGGAGGTTTTAAGTCGCTTGAAGGCTGTGTGCCAATGGCAATTTTATTGAATAAAGTTATTCTTTAGTATATCAAGATGTAATTTTGGTAAATATATCTGTTAAAATGAGATGTCAGTGTTATTTTCATTTTTCGCGTAATTTAGACGACAATTTATTCACCGCACCCTGTGTGTGTGTGTGTGTGTGTGTGTGTGTGTGTGTGTGTGTGTGTGTGTGTGTGTGTGTGTATCCATCCATGAAGGGAATGAGAAGTGCTCATTTTTCACGAACATTTAAGTTACTAGGGATCCTGGATTTTACCTTAGTTCAAATGATTTTTGATTTATTCATATGTCTTATAAAGAGAAGAATTTTTTTATAGCACATGTAAAGTTGGTCGCTTTTGGTCCTTGTGGGAAGGAGGAGGGTTCTGCACAGGAATACTTTAGTGTTACGTTTTCTCAGAATACATCAGCAGATGTTTGAATAACAGAAAGCGCTAGAGATAATAATCTCATTTTAACATCAAACAGCTTGTTGCAAAGCAAACCTCCATCTTTCACGTTAAGAATTATTTAGTTGAAACGTTGGTCACAATATAAAAATCCCTAATACCGCAATTTTAATTGGTAATTTCATGGAAAATATTCAATGGTTAAGATCCAGATCTTCAGTAATTTATGAGTACGCTGAAAACTATTAGTCAGGAGCAAGCTGTAAAAAGGAAAAGGTGAATTGATAGAGTAAGATTAGTAATCGCTATAACACTAGAGGAATCAAAATAACACAACAGGCAGCATTTCTTCCATAATATTAACAGCTTGTGTTTTCTCGAAACCAAATATTTTCGACGTTGAAAGAAAATATTTCCTTAGATGTAGAAACATTAATTTATGAGGTGTGAATAAAGATTTTTTTGAGTGAGAATATAAAGTAGGTAATTTTGGATGGAAGGGAAAGCAACATTTCTTGAATGTTTGATTTTACCATGAAAGATTGAACGTTAGTTACAATGATTTGTAGCAAAGTCTTGTGTGTAAGAGAAAATATTTTTGTGAATATGATGTATTAATTTTTAAATCAAAACTGGATCGGTACAACTATTTGAAAAGCACTCAACTTTTCTTAAGATTTGTATAAAAAGGCCTTTAAGCTTGAATTGTATCACGTCTTTAAATTGCAGTAAACTTAAATTTAATTCGAGTAAAGAGAATATGTTAATACTTTTCAAATATCAAGATAAAACATTTTTTCTTTACTATTTCAGATAGAAAGGTCGTTTTATATGAAAATACGAACGACGTGTATAACCGAGGTAAAACTAAGTCTAGGTTACTATTTCACTTGACTTTCTTGCATTTCTTATGTGTTCATGAATAGCTTATAAATAGCTCAACATTATATCCTTCTCTCCAATAAATTTGTGACTTTTAAACTAATATAACATTACTCAATTTGAGAGATATTAAACTTGTGGACATAGAGTCACACAAACGTAGATTTTGCTTTTCGTTAACGATATATACACATATGAAGGCGGCGAGCTGGCAGAACACGTTGTGTTCTGAGTTCAAATTCCATCGAGGTCGACTTTGCCGTTCATCCTTTCGGGGTCGATAAATTAAGTACCAGTTACGCACTGGGGTCGATATAATCGATTTAATCCCTTTGTCTGTCCTTGTTTGTCCCCTCTATGTTTAACCCCTTGTGGGCAATAAAGAAATAAGAAATAAGAAACGTTAGCACGCCGGGTGAAATGCTTAGCGATATTTCGTCTGTCATTACATTCAGAGTTCAAATTCCCCCGAGGTTGACTTTGCCATTCGCCCTTCGGGGTCGATAAATTAAGTACCAGTTGCATACTTAATTTATCTACTGGCCCTCTCCCCCAAAATTTCGGGCTTTGTACCTAGAGTAGAAAAGGATATATACACATATGTATAAAAACATACTGATATACATTTATATATACTCACACATACTTATACCTACATGTGTGTATGTGAATGTATACGTGTGTCTGTGTATGCATGTACGTATGAGTGTATTTATGTATGCATCTATATATTTACGTATGAATCAGTTTTATAATGAAGCAGATTCAAAGGAGTACACCTCTGCTCTGCAAAACATGAACATTACCAAAAGAATATGCCTTATTCACAATATAAGTAACTTTAAAGTGATACTTTGAAACGTAGTATATCAGTTTCTATGAAAAGTTTCCAACAAAAATATAAAGCTAATTGTTTACTAGAAAGTTGGAAGGAGGATAACAATAGCCATGTCAAGCAATGTATATGCTTGATTGGAAGAAGTGGAAAGTAAGAGAAGCTAATGAGAAACGACGTGTAAAATTCTGTTGCAGTAATTGCCGGAAATATTGTGGGTAAGGAGGAGAGAACTAATTAAAGTTTCTGGTATTCAGGCAACATTATATAATTGATAATAGAGATAGTAAAAATGTCAGCGAAGATTCAGTAATTTTCTCTCCAATTCACACTGCTTCAGACTTGCAGGCAACATACAATCAAAGTTCTAATTAGGATTATGATTGAAAATATCATAGTCATCGAAAATTGAAGGTAAGTAATGCCCCACCCTTTTCTCTATCTCTCTCATTCTCACTTTCACTTTCTCTTTCTCCTTCAATCTCACTCTTTATCCCCCTCTGTCTGTCACTCTCCTTCTCCTTTTCCTTCTCACTTTCTCTCTTTCTTTTTCTCTCCTTCCACCCACACATATATATCTTCGAGTATGTATGTTTGTATGTGTGTATCTGTACATATATGTATGTATATATATATATATATATAT
>NC_068986.1:69163424-69177696 GCF_001194135.2 Octopus bimaculoides | reverse complement strand
ATACATATACGCACACACATATATCATATAGACACATGCTCACATGCACACGCACATAAATGAACGTATATAGGTGTGTGTATATATATAATATGTAGTATGAACACTAATTTAATGTATGTGTGAGTTTAATACTACATTTACGTGTCTATGCGTGTATCGTGTAAGTCCTTGTTGATCATAAACAAATAAATGAACCTACAAACATAAAAATCAATCATCAGTCAATTAATCAATCAATATATGTGCGTATGTGCGTGTTAGCAGTATATTTGTCTGCACATATGTATATATGTATGTATGTATGTATGTATGTATGTACGTATGTATGTATGTGTGTATGTGTGTGTGTGTATGTATGTATGTATGTATGTAACGCGAAACGGGAAATTTAGTGTTACGATTCAAGAGCTTCAAGTCCAAATAAAGTATACACACTTTTCATGTTTGCAGATACAAGTGTTCACCACACACACACACACACACACACACACACACACACACACACACACACACACACACACACACACACACACACACACACACACACACACACACACACACACACACACATACACACGTGTGCGTTCATCAGAATTCATATTCCAATTGTATTAACATGTTATTAAATAGTAATTACTGGGGCGAATAAGAACTGCAGAACCAGCGGTTCAATATAGTCGTAGATACTACAATTTAATTTTGCTTGGTTTCTTTCTTTTTCGTTTTGTCTTTGGTTACTGTTACTTCATATGTGTACATTTAAACCTCATACAAACTCCAAACTCTTACACACCGTCTATATTTAACATTCCAATTTTACAAGTTCAAACAAAATTATGCCATTGAAAACAAAAATCTCTGTTCCAATACACTTGTAAAAATTTCTCTCAGCATTTTCAGTGTCACAGATATAATTGCATTGGAAAGTCCAACCTTACATAACAGGCATTTTATTAAATACGAATATTATAATATGAGTTTTACAAACTAACAGTAATTCCTTGTTCTTTTTAGCTTCAAGTATAACTATTTTCAAAGACGTTCCTATACCGTGACCAAACCCATTTTATTTTCAGGATTAGTGTCTCTTGTATTATACTATCATATTGTGAACATTCTGAGATTTCTTGCTAAACAACCTGCACAGATGATTTGTTTGTAGTGATCGAATGTTTGTACTGTACATTAGCTCACTCCTTCCATCAAATCGACATTGCCTGTACAGATGCACAGTGTGTCAAAGAAACGTGATATAATGTTCTGCATAAGAACTCAAGGCATCGCTCAATCCGGGAATCGAAACCACGATCTTACGATAGTGAGTACAACACCCTAACCACTGGACCACGTTCCTTCACATTATTATATCTACATTATCGAATATCATTTTTAAGATAGCAGACAGTTGTTTTATTGTACTTTTAGCAAAGAGGCTCCTTTGGCTTTTGTAAATCATCTGTTGTAACTATTAGGGATATACTAGCTAAGATAATACAGTGCAGGTTTATTCTTTTATATGCCTTCAGCAGTAAGAGAGAAAGAATTTTATAGAATATCTGGGCATTATGTGTGATTCTATAAACTTAAATTCACCTACATACAGATGCTGGCATCATAGCACCAGATAATGCTACCCTATTAAAACTGACGTCCAGTTGTCTAGATTTGTATTTCAACCATTTATCATTTTGGAACAGAGGTTATATATCGCTATATGAGCTCTTTTGGGATGCAGAAGCGGAACACCTCCATTGCTTATGAGGAGAACTTCCAGAACATTAATAGAATATTAACTAAATCAGGAAAAATATTACATCTCAAGTTTGGATATATTCCCTGCCGCGCTAATTAGAAGTCGGTGTTGCTTAGTCATTAAAATGCAGCGTAGGAAAGGTTATTTAGATTTTGTTTTAAGGTAGAGATAATAAGCTTCATTTCCGTGCTATAGTTTCCAAACTGCAAATAAATTGTGAAATTGCAGCACGCAGATTTTACATTGTAATTAGATGTTTATAGAATTTATGGTAATACAGCATTACATAGCTGAAGTTATTGATCTCCATTATTTCTTTGGAATTACTTTCCCAAAGCATGTCATTTTATGACAGGATTGCTGTCGACTTTTTACATCACGCAGGTAAACCATTTGAACCATTCTTTCCAAATATAATTTCGAATGTTTGTTGATTAAAGAAAATGTAGAAGAAACAAAACCTTTATTTCTTGACTACTGATTTTGACATCTGTATCGTGTTTATCAGTTAGAAACGCATGCGCAAAGATTTGAATATTCGATAATTTTTTTTTTTTTTTAATATTAATGAAGGTTTCAAACATGAGCAATTCTACGCGCTTGCATTTTGATGGTCAGAATAAAAATGCATAGGAGATCACAGCAAAGAGCATAGTCCTTATAAGTTTTGGTGCTAATGCTAGAAACTTTATCTGAAAAGGAAGGCTTTAGGGAATTAATTCAGTACTTAAATATCTGGATTTAAGCAAATGGAAACTCAACCAAAAGTTTATTCTGCTTTGCTCCACTTGCTACCCTATGTTGATACTACCCAGGAAATTTTAGACATTCACTCTATCGCTTCGATCTGCTTTTTCATATGAACAAGAATGTAGATTCTGTATTTGATTTGCAAGATTCTTAACGTGAAATCGTGTGTTGAAACAAATTATTATTGGCGTAACGACCCTCCCAAGATACAACGAAAAAAAGTCAGATGTTTGGCAACAAATCTGTGATAATAATATTCCTTTGTACAAAACAGGGAAAGTCTTGAAACCTCGGATTCAGCGTTATATAATATGGTTTTATATAAATAAAATATAATGAGATCTATGAAAATAGATATATTTGAACAGTAGGACTCAGCACCGCTTTTCACCGAACAATGTTTTGAAAACGCTCCCGCAATATCCTATCTCTGCTGACTGACAACAATATTTATTGCTACAAATATGCTTCTTTTTGAAAATGTGGTCAAATTATAAGTGTCGTACTTGATTTAAATATATCATTCCTAAGAAAAATCTCGACCTCACTAAACACCCGGTGACCGCCATAATGTTTCCTTTGTCAGCTCACAACACCCCCAAAGAGGCGAAACTACCCCGTTTAAGAACCACTGTGTTAGAATATACTAAAATTGATTACTCTGTATCATTAACATTCATTTTTACGAGTAGTTCAGGAATTTATGCATATTTAAAGAAATACACGTTATACTGCTCACATAATTGTAATTGAAGTGAAAAGAAATATATTTATCTTTTAATAATGTTGTTTTCCTTTTCCTTTCTTGTTTTTCTGTAAAACACAAGTCTCCTGTACTTTATACGGTATTCGAATAAATAATATCCTGTCCTATATATGTTACTAATATTCATGAACAGGTAACATACTTTAAGATGAAAGGCAAAAGTCAAAGACAACCGTGATTAAACTGTGGAAGGTATTTAATCTGTAACTCTGCTTTCTCTTCCAAATTATCAACCCTTTTTAGTCACATTTTATTAATTATCTTTCAATTTGCATAAAGCTCCACTCTACTGTCATTTTAGAGAATTAGAAAATGGTAAGTTGTGAAGTTCATGCTTTTTGAAAGAGCATTGTCGATGTTACTTACTGAAGTAATGTGACGCCATAAGTGAACTGAAATCGAAATACGACGGCTGAACACTATCATAACTTATTCAACATCATTCGCTATATCAATATTAATGGTGATTTCTTTCTAAAATACAAAAGCCACATATTTGTGCACATATTTGTGCACAAGGATAGGATCAGCTGATAGGTTCACTGAGATCAGTCAATTCATCCGACACCGATTGAATCGATTGTCATCATACTTTTAGATGTTTTCATTATTTCTTTCCAACAGAAAGATATGAAACCGAAAATAAAGTATTGTAATGTAAACTTGACGTTATTATGTTTTATTCAAATAATATAATTATATTGTCATTGATTCCTGTTCTGTTCGCTCTGTCGATTTTGATCAGCTTTAGTTAAAGTTTAGTTGACAAATTAATCTATAAATATTTATCAAATTTTCAAAGTTATATCCTTCCTTGCTATTTAATATTTCGCTTAGGAACTGAAAGACTTATAACCTCGTGTAGAACTCAGTATAAATGTGCTTCAGAACGAAGCGTTAGTCGAGTACACAGCAGTAATAAGAAAATAACATGACAAAGGAATAAACAATTATTTTGGGGACTTCTATAGCTTACAGCTGTTTTCTTTTACTTGCCATTAAAGTTTCAAATTATAGTGAAATAAAAAAAGATGTTCGTATTTTTTCTTGAAGGAGGATGAAATGTTTTCAACCGACATATTCAACTCGGTCACATTCGTATTAGCAAGAGTTCATTTTCGACTTATGCCATATTATTATTTAGCCCTTCTAAAGGCAGCGATCTGGCAGAATCGTCACCACTCCGGGCGAAATGCTTAGCGGTACATCGTCTACTACTACGTTCCGAGTTCAAATTTCGTCGAGGTCGACTTCGCCTTTTATCCTTTCGATTAAATAAGTATCAGTTACGCACTGGAGTCGATATGATCGACTTAATCCCCTCCACTAAGCTGCCTTTGTGGCAAAAAGTGGAAATCAATATACACTCCTTCTAAGTTATATTTTATTATGTTGGTTTAAAGTAAAATATGATGTTAGTGAACAGGAAATGCGAAGTTGTTATCATTATCTTTTAACGTTTACTTATTTCAAGTCATTTTTCCGCGGCGATGCTGAGGCATCGCCATAAAGGGTTTTAGTCGAACAAATCAGCACTAGTATTTATGTTCACCTTTTAAAGCTAGTACTTATTCTACCGACTTCTTTTGCCGAATTGCTTGTTACGGGGACGTAAACAAACCAACACCGGTTGTCAAACTGTGACGGGAAATGACAAACACAGACACAAAGACACGCACAGATATATACACGCGATGCCCTCCACACAGTTTCCAGCTACCAAATATATTCACCAGATATTAGTCAGCCCAGGGCTATAACAGAAGACACTTGCCCGAGGTATCACACTAAGCCCTAAAACACCCGGTTGCAAAATGAGCTTCTGAACCAAACAGCCTTGCTGGTGTTTATAAGTTCATTCTTTAAATGAATTAGTAGCGCTAAAATTTCAAATTGAAATTAAATTCAAACTGAAAACTCGATTCGATGAGAGATCATCGCCATCGGATCTGCATGAAAGCATTTTGTATTGTCTGGATCATGCGTTTGCATGGCCGAGTCCGAATTGCAGAAACATTACCTACTATCACAATTACACTGTTGTTACACACAAAGAAATACGGAGTACAGACGTGAACATATGTAAAACAGAAATAGAATCAGTCTTCAAGCTGTATTTTAGGAAGAGAAACAGAAGAATTTCAACTTGAAAATAAGTAAAAAAATAATTTAAAAATAAAAAAATTAAAATTAAAATAAAAGTCAAAGCTATTTATTTTCATTCATACTAATAATTGAATTAATGTTGATCTTACTAGATTGACATGGGTTTGGCAGATCTGTAATATAAATTCTCATTATATTGATTTTGCTTGGATGAGCTTTTAATGTAAGTTCTCCCCATATTGATGTGAATTCGATAAGTCTGTTTTACATAGACAATATATATTTCCTTATCATAATGCATTTAAAGTTAAATCTAACAATACTATGTTACATCATCTTAAGTCATCTCTAATTTTTTCCGTTTGTTTCTAAGTTGATACGGAGGGACAGTATCCATAGACTTTTGAGTTCCGATAACTTTTAGACTTCTAAGGTTCAATGCAATTCATGTTCAACTTAAAACACATGCAGGTTGGTTTTTGTTGAAAAAAAAAACCTAACTGAGAGAAGGGATCCACAGGATTGCAGTTATAGATAGAAAGGATTGTGGGTAATGGGTTTAGTATGGCTATTTGTGGATGTCTGTGAAAAGGATTAAGAGAGATGGGAAGAATCGAGTACGCTGAGTGGTTTTGAACTTTGGAAATACTGCATAATGTGATAGTTCAGATGAAGTTGTGACAACCAGCAACTGGCTTAATATTAAATATTTTATTTACTCCAATATGAGCGCAGTTATAGTCATGTGATTAAGAAATTCATTGCGTTATCAAGCCATTCTAGGTTCTTCTCCACAAGGTAGCATCTTGAGAAAGCATATTCTATCATAGTCCTGAGTCGATCCAAGTTGTGTGCGTGACGTTGGATAAATTAAAACTGTATGGAAACTGTAGAAACCTTGTTTGAGGATGGTACACTTAATCCATTTGTTTAACATCACTATCTGGCTCTTTGGTTTACTTTAGTGGATTCGACTACGTTGCAAGCATTCAGACCAGTTCTCCAATCTGAAGATGGCACATCCACTGTGGTTTCTTCTTCCCTTTCCGCTAATCTTGCAAATGACTCATATACGTTGCTCTTTCTCTTTTGACCAATTCAAAGAATAAAAATTGTCGGCTCAGTTTCAATTCGCGTTTGAATTTAATATACTTTACGCAACAAATACTGAGTGGAGGCGCGTGGCTTAGTGGTTAGGGTGTCAGCATCATGATCGTAAGATTGTGGTTTCGATTCCTGGACTGAGCGACGCATTGTGTTCTTGAGCAAAACACTTCATTTCACGTTGCTCCAGTCCACACAGCTGGCAAAAATGAGTAACGCTGTGATGGACTACGATGTCCAGCTGGTAACACATACGCCACTGAAACCGGGAAACCGGGCCCATGAGCCTGGCTAGGTTTTAAAAGGGCGCATTTATTTATTATTTATTTGACAAATACTGAGGAAAAAGATGTACAAAAAAAATTCTCATTACTCTTCCCATAAAGTACACATAGGTGCGGCAACAAAATTTTCTTAGGGAGTACAAACACAGGTCTAAATTTGTTTACAAACAAGGTCAATTTTTTTCAATTTTAATATCAAAACAAACACAGGTATAATAACATTTATTGGTTTGAAATTTTGGCAAAAAGCCAGCAATTTCGGGGCAAGGAGTCAAGTCAATTACATCGACCCTAGTGTTTAAATGGTACTTTTCTTTATCGATCTCGAAGGGGGAAGTCGACTTCGGTGACATTTGAACTCGGAACATAAAGACGGACGAAATGCCGCTAAGCATTGTGCCCGACGTGCTAACGATTCAAACAGCTAGCCACCTTAGGTATAATAATGATTATTATTATATTTGTACATCAAGTAAATCAGATAAATCTAATAATGGAAAAGTATTGTTTCGAATAAAGTTTTTCAAGAGGATGTTCAAAGCGTTTTGATTGCACCCCACCAAAAATATAATTTTAGCGAGTACACTTGTATTTCATGCACTCTCTGTCCTTCGCCTATAGAAGTACAAGAATTTGTAACTTGCTAAATATCTATCCTAGAAACTGTTGTGCAACTGGTATTCTGAAACATTCTCATTAATTGCTTTCAACTATCATCTAGCCTTTTAGATGATATTTTGCGCGCGCGCGCGCGCGTGTGGTTGCTTTTAATTAACTGCTCTGTCTGTATACAGATTATCAACAAAGAAATTAAAAGTAACTTTCTCACTCCTCCAATGACGAAAGATTTTAAAAAGTAATGCTTGTGTGGTAAGAAGCTTACTCTCCAACCACATTGTAAGTGGATTTGTTAGATGAAAACTGAAAGAAACTCGTCTCGTGAGTGTATGTGTGCGCGTGTTTGTGTGTGTGTTTGTTTGTTTGTGTGTGTTTGTATGTGTTTGCGCGCAAGCGCGTTTCTGGTTGTGCTTGTCTTTATCACACACCACTGCTTCTGTTGGTTTGTTTACGTCCCCGTAACTTATAGGTTAGGTAAAAACACACCAATAGAACAAGTATCAGGCTTAAAAATAAGTACTGGGAGGCAATTTATTCGACTAAACTTATCAAGGCGCTGCCTTAGCATGGTCGCAGTCCAATGTCTGAAACAAGTAAATGATAAAAGATCATAATCCTTAAGTTATTAAACAGTTTGGTTAGAAACAATGAGCCAACCTAATTATTGGGTAACTTTCAAACAGAAGCATGTCAAAATTACATTTTAATATGTTTGAAATTTCTAATCGTTTATCGAACAACCGAACAAAATTGTGTTCAGTTCGTTTTTTTTATAACCAAGACAAAGATGAATTTACAGATAAAATAAAGCCAAAGGTCATTATATAAATAACAATAATTATCGCTTCTTTTTCCTTTATCACACTTCGATTGTTTTATAATCCTCATTATTTCAACAGCAACAATTCGTTAATTATCCAACCTCCATTTAATGCAAGATCCAACCACTCAAGGAAGAACAAACTAAACAGTTGATAAGAAAATTAATGAGCAATTATTACTGGACCTTCTATTAAACGCTTCACTGTTTCACTACTTCCCTAAATAACATTCTTCTGGCACCAACGAATGAATCTCTACATGGTGGTCTTCCGAACAATACTTTCTATAATTCCTGGTCTTGCCTGATGCGCTCAGCTTCTGATACAGTCGCAGGAAAGTTCTCATCACACCTGGGACATTATGAACATCTAAACCTGGAGTAACCCAGTCCTCTCCAGGCTTGACCACATCTGATTTCTTTCAGAAAGAGACAGAGAGTGGGGGTAATTGACCCCCAATACTGGGCTAGTAATTTGTTTACAAGCCACGAAAAGCAAGATTGATCTTAGCGGATTTGAAATCAGATGGCTGGAACGAATAGCGCAATGTATACTATCCAAAGTGCTATTAAGTCTGATAGTTTGCCGTCTTATATTGAATAGTATAGTCTTGTGTTATCATACGTCCGGGAAAGCGAAAAGATGACAGATGATCGCAGACAGAAAATCTTTCTAAGATATACTCAATCAGAGCTGCACTGGAGCTAAACAATTACAATAAAATGTTGCTTCTATTTAACTTAACTACGCTGATTATCAATATTATACTACTGTAAGGCGGCGAGCTGGCAGAATCGTTAGCATACTGAGCAAATGCTTAGTGGCATTTCGTCCGTCTCTATGTTCTGAGTTCAAATTCTGCTGAGGTCAGTTTGCCTTGCATCCTTTCAGGGTCTATAAAATAAGTGCCATCTGAACACTCGGCTTGATGTAACCAGACTTAATCCCTTCTCCGAACCTGCTGGCCTTGTGTCAAAATTTGGGATCTTTTCCCTTTGAACGGCAGATCGAGAAATTATTTTTTTGTAACTAAACACTTTCAAACTTCGGGCACTGGTAGAATGTGTCATATAAAACATCTTTTAGTGTTGTTAAAAAAAGTTTCTATTTTCAAAGTTATTTCGAGTTAAAGTTGTCGTATTTAGGGAATTTCAACCAATCAATTACGTGTATTCAGCTGAATAAAATCCGGCGGTGTATATTTCGTTTGTCACTGTTATTTATGACATATTTCATCTCAGTTACGTTTGTATGATTAAACGAGTGTATCTGAAGCATGTTTACTTCATAGCACCACCATAATCGTTCGTGCATTTCTGCTGCTTTTAGTTTGTTTTTTGTTTTTTGTTTTTTTTCCTGTTTTTCAGCTACTATTTTCGGAAAGATTTTTTGTCCCCCCCCCCCCAATTTCTTAATTTTTCACTTTTCCCATAATTCTAACCCTAAAACCCCAACCCTAACCCTAACCCTAAAACTTTAACCCTAACCCTAAAACCCTAACCCTAAACTTAATCCTAAAACCCTAACCCTAACTCTAAAACCTTAACCCTAACCCTAAAACCCTAGCCCTAACCCTAAAACTCTAACCCTACCCTAACCCTAACTCTAAAACCCTAACCCTAACCCAAAAATCCTAACCCTAACCCAAAAACCCTAACGCTAACCCTAAAACCCTAAAGCTAAAACCAGTACAAACGCACGAACGATGTCATAAATAACAGTGACAAACGAAATATACACCACCGGAAGTTGTTGACAAACAACGCCAGTAATTTTATTCAGCTGAATACACATAATTGATTGGTTGAAATTACCGAAATATGACAACTTTAACACGAAATAACTTTCAAAATAGAAACTTTTCTCAACAACACTAAAAGTAAAAGATGTTTTATATGACACATTCTACCAGTGTCCGAAGTTTGAAAGTGCTTAGTTACAAAAACTTAATTTCTCGATCTGCCGTTCAAAGGGAAAAGATCCAAAATTTGAAATTATTGCACTACTATATACTTCAGTAGTCTACTTACACAACACTACATTGATTTAGCACTTCGTTGTATTGAAATAAAACAGCAATGAATGCACATAAACGCTATTATTTCGAAAGACTACATCAAACGAAAAGATGCCAACATTTTTACTAACTCTGAAGAATGGCCCACGGCTAAATCATTATAGGCGTGACTGTGTGGTAAGAATCTTGCTTCCCAAACACATGGTTCCGGGTTCAGTCCCACGGAGGGGCACCTTGGGCAAGTGTCTTCTACTATGGTCTCGTGTCGACCAAAACCTGGTGAGTAGATTTTGGTTGACAGAAACTGAAAGAAGACGTCATATATATATATATATATATATATATATATATACATATATATATATATATATATATATATATGTATGTATATATATTTATATGCATGTGTCTTTGTGTTTGTGTTTGTCGCACCACCACTGCTTGATAACTGATGTTGGTGTATTTATGTCCCTGTAACTTAGCGGTTCGGCAGAAGAGACCAATAGAATAAGTACTCGGCTTACAAAGAATAAATCCTGAGATTGATATCTTCGACTAAATCCCTTTAAAGCGGTGCTCTAGCATGGCCGCAGTCTTATGACTGAAACAAGGAAAAGAATAGGGTATAAATCCCTTAGTTCGAGTCAAAAACAAGTCCACGGTATTTCATCTACCTGAAGATTATTATAGGTGTAAAGTAACAGGAGATGTGCTTAAGAGAAAAATGATCGATCCCGACAAGCCTAAGCAGTATCTTGATTTCGATTACCCGATGAAATTATTTTGTTTAGACCAGTGGTTCTCAACGGGGATCCATATGGCCCTTGGGGGTCCATATGAGATTTTCCTATTAAAACTTATGTGTTTATACTTCTACAATACACAAAACATTTTGGCAATTTTTTTTTTTTATATAATTCCTAATGATATTTAATTATAAAAATACCTCAGGAATTTTTGAAACATCGAATGGCTATGAGGGTCCACCCGAACCCGAGTAAAATAGGAATCAAAGGGGTCCATAGGTAAAGCAAAAATAGTTGAGAATCACTGGTTAGGGCCACAGTAATACTATTGTTGTGTTGTTTAGCCCCAGGTTAGTTTTAGTTAAGAGTATACCCACTGTGAGAACTTTTTTTTTCGACATAGTGTATCTTTGAATATGTTATTGATTGCTTTTCCTTTTGATATGATAGGATGTGAATAGAGGGAAATTTGGGTTCTATTTCTGGCAGATTGAGAGGTTACCATTAATACCTTTACGAAAGGCATGAATAAAGCAAATCCAATTTCCTTCTCTCTTGAAAATAGAGTCTCTCTCCAACGAACAATAAAAATATACACATATTTTCATGTATCAGTTCTACAGAACAGAGTTTACTAGAAGTATCAAGGAAAACTAATAAGAGTATAAAATGCCATACAACATTTCTAAAATTACAATAGCGCTCTAATCAATTATCAATCTTACTCTAAGCTAATTTTCTATTTCTAGCCGCATTTTCGTTTCATATTCATGAAAAAATATATATATTCCCTCATCTCAACAAATCTCGACCAAACTGTTTTGGAAAAAAAAAAGGAGAGGTGAGTGGGGGTGAGAGGAAATACTTCATAACATAAAAATAAGTAAATATTTTTGCAAATATGTTAACGTATATCACTAATAGATGAGGTTCTGCACTGTTATTCTGAAAATATGGTTTCCTTTCATCTAACAAAGTAGTTTTTATACTTACTTAATTGCTTACATTCACGCACACGTATATGCACACATTTATTCAGACGATCTCACACACAAATATACAAACATAAATGCATAGACACATGCATTCCAACACGTATTAAACTAATGTGTCCAAGTATACAGATAGAACTATGTGTCTATATATATACACGCATACTTGTGTGCGTGTGTTATATATATATGTGTGTGTGTGTGTGTGTGTGTGTTCAAGTATATGTATATATACTTACATACATACATACATGTAAACATGTATGCATAAACACAAACACGCAAAAATATATATATACATACACACATGTATACATTGATATTTGTGTTCGTATATATATATGTATATAAATATGTCTGTGTGGGTGTATGTGCCTGTGTATCTTGTTAACAGATGAATCAGAACCGCACTATTTAAAGGATCAAAGGAATGAGAAAGAACTCTCCTAACAATTCGGTAAGTTGTTCGTAAGTGTCAAGTCTTTCACAGCTTCTAGATAAGGTTGATGTTAATAAAATAATGAGTAAATATCGTCCTCGTTTGTTGTTTCTGATCAATCGTTAGAGTTTGTATCTGGCGATTAGCATTCGCTGGTTTCTATCGACTACCGAGTGCTACTTGATAGGGCCACTGGATACAATCGGTCACTTAGTGACAGGTGAAAAATGTATAATAGTAGTCTTTCTAGTGCTAATTTCTGTTTTTAGTATTAGGGATGACTAAAGGTGATTATAGAAGGTAGACTATTTCAGCATATAATCAGTCGACAACCAAGTAATTCTACTACTAATTCGGAGTATCCCCATCTAACAGCATTTATTCACATAGCAACACGTTGACAGTCGACAGCTAATTTGTCCTATTCGTGATCTGAACTAGCCACTGGAGGCTTATACATATTCCAATGACAATCGGTCTTACTTAGAAGCCGTGAAAGATTACTTATTCAGGACAAGCAACCGGGTAATTAGGAGTGTTATTTTTTTTTGGTTAATTACAACTTTAGATAGTGTTGTAGATCAGGCTGTTTATTCAATTTTCGGCTAGTACTGATCTACAACACAATTTAAAATCGACGAAGAGCAGAACTGCATTAAGGTTTTTGGCTCGTACTCCTTCCAACCTCCGCCTAACTGTGAGAATTTGACCAATGTTGAGCGGCTCTTCCTCAATCGACTTTGATTTTTCCTAAGAACTCTTTCAATTTGAGGTTGGATTCGATTGAGGAGCAATGCATTCGATGCAATTGCTGTTACTGTTATTCCTCTGTAGTTTATTGCAAGGTCCAGATTCCCTCTTTTGGAGAATTGTGTCCGCTAAATGGAACCTGTATGGCCGAGGTCATTATTTATGGAGCTACCGTAAGTTCTACGAACGCTAATAACGCAGTTTCGTCAAAGAGATATGTGGGTCTCAAGGAGGGAAATTTTAAAGCGAGGTTTGATAATTACTCCTTAAGCTTCAGACACTGGGATAAACGAAAAACTACAAATTATCCAGGCATATATGGCTCTTAAAAGAACAAGGCGACAGTTATAGGATTTACTGGAAAATCTTGGACAAGTGTAAAACTTATACTAACGGTAGTGTCAAGTGCGGTCTTGGCGATATGGAAAGATGTCACATCTGGAAAAGTTCCTTAGACCCCGCTACAGGTCTACATTCAAGAGATAAGCTTTTTGGATCATGTCCACATAGAACAAAATACCTGTTACGGTTTTGGGCCCCTCAAGATCACGGATAGAATCTGCAATTTTACTATGTTCCTGCACAAGCTTTCCATATGTTTTAACATTTTTTTATTGTTTTATATATATTTTTTCCTTTTTTTCCTTTTTAATTGTGTGATTGTGTGCGTGTGTGAGTATATGCATATGTAAGTATATATTAAATGTGTATGTGTGTGCGTGTGTATATATGTGTTCGCGTGTATCTATGTATATGAGTGTAGGACTGTGTCCGGAGCAAAAGTGCGACTTTCATTCAAACGTCCTCTCCTTTTATAGGGATATTCATATGCTTGTATATCGGCGGTTGTAGATGTGTGATAGGAGGATGTATATATATATATATATATATATATAATAAAATTAGGGACAAAATCCAAAATTACAGGTAAAAAACTCAATTAAAATCAATTTATAAAAAATTAAAATTAAATTGAGCCTTATAGATAAAGTATATATAAAATATATAGTTTTAGGGAAAATAACCAATTTTCAAGAACTCATCGATGAAACTCCACTATCACATATAGAAAAATTAATAATTAAAAGCACAATAAATGAGTATAATATAAAGTAAAGTAAAT
>NC_068986.1:69162654-69163030 GCF_001194135.2 Octopus bimaculoides | reverse complement strand
CTATAAATAAGGATAAGATCGATATTTAAAATATTGATCTTATCAAGTGGTCAGCATGGGAATAAAAACCATCAAAGGTAATAATTATTTAAAATTATAATACAGGGTATCTAAGAGATACCACCACGCTGAAAAATAGCAGTCAGATCCTGACTCTAAAAACCACAATAAATGTCCACATAGTTTTTTAGGCGGGCTATTTAAGCTAGTCGTGTGCATACGTGCATATATATGTATGTATACGTCCGTATATGTAAGTATACTGTTTATATACATGTATTTGTATTTATGTACTTGAGTATATTCCACCGATGAAGGCAAAGCATTATTATTTATGCAAAGCCAGAAATCCTGGATCTGGAATTATCTTATTTTT
>NC_068986.1:69162344-69162644 GCF_001194135.2 Octopus bimaculoides | reverse complement strand
GAAGGCAAAGCATTATTATTTATGCAAAGCCAGAAATCCTGGATCTGGAATTATCTTATTTTTACTGGTTTATTTGATCTTCGTCTTCGCTACTCGTGCTATGTGGACATTTATTGTGGTTTTAGAGTCAGGATTTGACTGCTATTTTTCAGCGTGGTGGTATCTCTTAGATACCCTGTATTATAATTTATATAATTTATATAGAGAGACTTCATAAGTCAAAACTACCAAAATAAGCACATGTGGGAGAGTGAATGTATGCCTGTATATATATATATATATATATATATATATATATAT
>NC_068986.1:69160786-69162334 GCF_001194135.2 Octopus bimaculoides | reverse complement strand
ATATATATATATATATATATATATATATATATATATATATGTATGCGAGCATACACCTATGTGTATATGAGGATTAAGTTGCGTACACACACACACATATATATATATATATATATACATACATGTGTGCATGTGTGTGTGTGTGGATATGTGTATGAGTACGTACCTGCACATATATGTTTGTGCGTGTTGGGGCATGTACATATACATGTTTATTTCAGAGTGTGCGTATGTAAACGCTATGAACGGAAGACGTTTTATATCTATATATTGTGAGAGTATGGTCACATGTATTTTTCATCTTTGATATAATTTTTCCTACCTATTAGAGTAACTTCCCTTTTATTCAACAGTTCTTTATAGCGTCTATTGCCATCATCAGCCGATGAGAATGCATCGTAGTTCTTAGGTCCGGCATTTGAAACTCCGAGTACCATTATGACAACCTACTGATTGCCCTAAACTATACATAGGTACATACATACATACATACATACATACATACATATATATATATATATATATATATATATATATATGCATCTATCTATCTATCTATCTATCTATCTATCTATCTATCTATCTATCTATCTATCTATCTATCTATCTATCTATTGTATGTATATTGTATTGCTGCACGCAGCAAGCTTATTTGTATGAACGTATGTGTATTTTTGTTTATAAATTTTTTTCCAAATATTCTCAATAATCTATATATTAAGTTGACATATTCCTCGTTTTGCTGTAATTAAGTTAATTACAAATTAGTTTACTGCAAATTGAACTAAACTCTGCTTTTATTATACTAAAATGTTCGTATACGTTAATTTTAAAACCTTAAATTTAATGGCTTCTCTTATCAACTCATATAAGGTCGTGAGTTCAATTGCTGATAGCCCGTTGTGTCTTTGAGCGAGAAACTTTATTTCACATATTAATTCCATATTAATTTCACGAGCAGGCTGTTTCGTTGATTGGTTCAACTGGAACACTCGTTGTCGTAACCAACGGAGTAGTGGTTAGCTAGTCATATGGGATGTAATGTACCAAACACTACGCAATATAATTCAATAGATTGTCTCCTTAAGGCGGTGAGCCGGTCAGAAACGTTAGCACGCCGGCCTAAATGCTTAGTGTTATTTCGTCTGTCTTTACATTCTGAGTTCAAATTCAGCCAAAGTCGACTTTGCCTTTTATCCTTTCGGGGTCGATTAAATAAGTACCAGATACGCACTGGGGTCGATGTAATCGATCTAATCCCTGTGTCTGTCCTTGTTCGTCCCCTCCATGTTTAGCCCCTTGTGGGAAATAAAGAAATAAGAAACGTTAGCACGCCGGGCGGAATGCTTAGCGGTATTTCGTCTGCCGTTACGTTGTGATTTCAAATTCCGCCTAGGTCCACTTTGCCTTTCATTCTTTTGGGGGTCGATAAATTAAGTACCAGATACGCAATGGGATCGATGTAATCGACTTAATCCCTTTGTCTGTCTTTGTTTGTCCCCTCTATGTTTAGCCCCTTGTGGGCGATAAAGAAATAAGAAACGTTAG
>NC_068986.1:69158824-69160761 GCF_001194135.2 Octopus bimaculoides | reverse complement strand
CCGGCTAAAATACTTAGCAGTATTTCGCGTATCTTTACGTTCTGAGTTCAAATTCAGCCAAGGTCGACTTTTCCTTTCATCCTTTCGGGGTTGATAAATTAAGTACCAGTTACATACTCGGGTCGATCTAATCGACAGGCTCCCCCCGCCCGCCAAAATTTCGGGCCTTGTGCCTAGAGTAGAAAAGAATATTTCACTGTGACAAGGCAGCGAGTTGGCAGAAACATTAGCACGCCGGGCAAAATGCTGAGCGGTATTTCGTCTGTCTTTATGTTCTGAGTTCAAATTCCGCCAAGGTCGACTTTACATTTCATTCTTTCGGGTCGATAAATTAAGTGCCAGTTGCGTACTGGGGTCGATCTAATCGACTGGCCCTCTCCCCCAAAACTTTCGGGCCTTTGCCTAGGCATCGTTGATATCTGTTTTCTTCGATGATAAAATCCCGACGCAAATATTTGGTTCTATATGGTTAAGTTAATGACCCTTTGGAGATGTTATTGAATTCGTTTTACTCTTTCTTCTAACCAATCATAGGAAACCCACTTAACACTTATACCTATAGTTGCACAAGTGGAGGCGCAATGGCCCAGTGGTTAGGGCCCCGGACATGCGGTCGTGGGATCGCGGTTTCGATTCCCAGAGCGAGAACACCTAAAGCTCCATGAGGCTCCGGCAGGGGCTGGTGGTGAACCCTGATGTACTCTTTCACCACAACTTCTCTCACTCTTTCTTCCAGTTTCTGTAGTACCTTTATTTCAAAGGGCCAACTTTGTCATACACTGTGTCACGCTGAATGTCCCGAAAACTACGTTAAGGGTACACGTGTGTCTGTGGAGTGCTCAGCCACTTGCACGTTAATTTCACGAGCAGGCTGTTTCGTTGATCGGATCAACTGGAACCCTCGTCATCGTAACCGATGGAGTGCCACGATAGTTCCACATCTGTTACTCACCCATTCTCTGCCCTCAATCCTCCGAACATCATAAACTACCTACAGTTCTGATTGGTCGATTGTATACAAACTCGCTTCTATATTTGAACTAGATATATATTCTTCATTCGACTTTTCATGTTTTAATGTACCTCAATATAGCATATAATTATTTACGCGTTTAAAGTATAGCATAACCTGAAGATTTTAGCGATTCAGTGTAACGTATTGCATAATCTTATGGACTTTTGCACGTCTATATTTGGCTATTTCTATGATGTTACGTCACAATAAAATTTCTTAATGAAACATATGTAGATATACTTTAAATTACATTCGTCTATTTTACTATTATACTACGTCACGCTTAAAGTTTTGCTTAACTTGGATTTGCAGAATACCAAATGCCAGTGAACTTCCCTTCATTGACTCTTCCTCTGTTTTCTGAACAGATTCTTTTATCTGTTGATTTGGGTCATATTGTCTAGCCATCATATATTGCATGCTTCACTTTTGATCTTCTTCCATCTATTCAATAGCCCCTCATTAAATCAATCTCTCTTTTTCTCTCAATATATGCATGTATGTATGTATGTATGCATACACGCATGTAAGTATGTATGTATGTATGTATGTATGTATGTATGTATGTATGTATGTATGTATATGGACGTGTGTTTGCGTATATATGTATATGTGGGTAATGTAAAATTGGGTGAAAATTTCTATCGAAAATTACTCAGCTTTTTCCGTTGGCTTCCAGCAGTTATGCTACTTCTGATGTATATATCCTTTGTTATTTTGAAATTGGTTCGTTTATATTAAACTATTCTGTAGTTTCCGTTGAATCGACTTCCATTTTGAGAGTAGTGATTTATTACATCAAATTTCATTTCTAGTCTTTTTGACATTTGAAATTTTATTTATTACTCAGATACGATAAGTTTTGATACGATATATAAAATAAATTGAATCTGGTTTAGAGTGTGGGCTGACTCATTATGGA
>NC_068986.1:69157953-69158597 GCF_001194135.2 Octopus bimaculoides | reverse complement strand
TATATATATATATATATATATATATATCTGTAAAAATAGGTGACACTTATTCGGTAGCCATGATAAAACTCCGAGTTTCGGATGCCGGGGTGGGAACCCACGCCAACATCTCTTCAGTTATCAGGCCATTAAAAATTCCTGTGAAAAATGACCGTTTAACAAAGGGAAATTACTGTGTGGTTGACCGTTATTAAGACAAAAGAGCTATAGACTGCTAAGTAAGGGGGGGGGAGTAAAGGTGAGGGGGTAGAAAAGTCTATAGTGTTCGCGTAAGCGCACCAATCCGTACATTCGCCTATATCTATATACTAAACCACCTCCGCTTGAAACACACATATGCTCACCCACATACTCGCCAAAAACTACACATATATATACATATACATATATATACCCGCATACACGGGTATATCCGCCTACACACCCACACACGCACTCAACAGCCTCTCACCCATACACACGCACGCAGAAAAAACCATAGGGCTAAAAGCAAATTACAGAAGAAAGTGTGAAAAAACTATAAGGTTAAAACGCGTCTATATACGCATATTTTCGCATGCACGCACATACTTCTATATACGCACGTACCCGCACACACGCACGCACGTATAGATGTATGTGCGTGCATGCGAAAATATGCGTAT
>NC_068986.1:69153378-69154261 GCF_001194135.2 Octopus bimaculoides | reverse complement strand
CACACGAGAGCAGAGAGGATGGTGGAGGGAGGAAGTGGAACAAGGAGGAAGGGACAGAAGGGTATAGCAGTGAAGTAGAGGCCAGGACAGAGGTATAGATAGAAAGATGGAGGAAGACAGATAGATAAATAGATAGAAAGATAGATAGATAGATAGACAGATAGATAGATAGATAGATAGAAAGATAGTCACGTCAGAATAATAGTAGACTTACTTGCAAAAAAGGACGTGTGCGTTCAATAATGTAATAATACAAAGAATATATATACATGTATACACACATATATGTACATACTTACATCTACATGTGTATATACATGCATATCAGGGTACATATATATATAAACTTCTGTAAACCAAGAATTTGGAATGAACAGGCTTTAATTTCAAAACATTAGTTGTTTCTGTACGGTATTAACAGCTGTAAGTTTCTGAGTATTTCCTGTCATTAAGAAAGCTATACTCGTACACAGACTAGGACCCCAAATTAACAACAGGCTGAAGTTTGGTATTCAATATATTGTTTAGCTACATCTGGATGCATGTAGATTCATTTTTTATATGCTCATCTATTGTTTATAACAAAAAGAAAGAGCAGAGGAAAAAAAGGGAGAAAACAAGGAAGCTGCACGTATAATACATAACTTAGAAGCAGCGCTACAGATGTACCAACACACATGAGATTGAGACATAGCCGCCTAAGGCACTTCTCACGAGGAATTCCGGAATGAGCTTCGTGAGACCACTGCTTAGACGCTACCGAAAAAAGAAAAGCCGTTGGAAAACAGATTATAGCAGCGACTCCATCTAAGAATATCTGAAGAAGGAATTGTATTCCGAAATATCATCAGACTATACATACATACATACATATATATATATA
>NC_068986.1:69152097-69152980 GCF_001194135.2 Octopus bimaculoides | reverse complement strand
ATATATATATATATATATATATATAGGGAGAATTCACAAAAAAAAAAAAACAAAAGACGAAGGCAAGTGGTGTAGACAACAAACAGATGTATTAGTATAACGCTCGGGAAGTGAAAAAGTCTATAACGTTTCGAGCCTAAGCTCTTCCACAAAAAGGAACACAGAAAGAAACAAGGAGTGAAAATAAAGAATGTGTAGCGGCTAGCGACCCATCATGGCGAAATATATATATATATATACATATGCATACATATATATGTATGCATATGTACGCATACATATACATGTATGTGTGTATATCTATCTATCTATCTATCTATCTATCTATCTATCTATCGCTCCAGCCTCGGTGCAGCTGGTATCCAAATGCCCCAGCCTCGTTCCAGCTGGTATCCAAACGCCCCAGTCTCGTTCCAGCTGGTACCCAAAAGCTACAGCCTTCGTGGCTAAGGTTCCAATGGCAAAACATACAGAAGCTAGAGAGGAAGAATTCCGGCGGATCGAGCCATTTATACTGAAAGACACCGAGAGGTGGCCGTTTAATTTGACCACCGACCAAATTATCATAATAATAAATATTCTGTTTAGACTTATGCTGTTTAATCTAAACTTCTGCTTAGTGAAGTCTAAAAGTTAACGTCACTTGAGTGCAACGACTGTTGAATATATCGTCATTATGAAATCATCTAATGTCTGGCTCTTTGTCTGAAATTAGAAAACCCGCTGACATTTTCATTTACTCCATAACAATTTCGGTATTTACTTTTGTTTAGAGAATTATATGACTAGAGTAAGTGGCTGAAGGCTACTTTCCTCTTTCTCTTCCCTCTTTCTCTCTATCCGGATGTGTGCTAGCTTTACATTAGTCATCATCATATATATA
>NC_068986.1:69150272-69151210 GCF_001194135.2 Octopus bimaculoides | reverse complement strand
AATGGAGAGGCAGGTTTTGTCTCGTGAAAGTTTCCAAAAAAGGTGGGCGAATGCAGCAAAGATGGTGCGTGCGAATGACGAAACCACTTTGAGCATGATCCTACAAATCAAAAAAGGAGGGAGAGAGAGAGAGTACTTTGCTCTCACGTGTTCATTCCCTCCCTGCCTGAGGTTACCGTGGTCTTTTCCATAGGCTTTTCTTTCCACGGATAAACCTAATCTTGCTTCTTACATGTTAAAAATTTCTTCTATAATACACCATCCCTTTTGTTCGCCTTTTGTTTCTCGACCCCTTTTGATCGGAATTTTACTTTTTTCTCTTTTTTTCCTTTTTTCTTTTTCATTTTCGAAAAGAAAAATTCTACATTTGTATTTGTCCCCTCTGTGTTCATCCCTGTGTGGCCAATAAAGAAAGTTATGTATGTATGTACGTACGTATGTATGTATGTATGTATGTATGTATGTATGTACCTATCTCTATCTGTCTATCTATCTATCTATCTATCTATCTATCTATCTATCTATCTATCTATCTATCTATACGTATATATATCTTAAAAGCCGGCACTGACAGATTCATTGTGTTTACACAGTTGTGGTGTTTGAATGAATGTCTGATTGAAAAGGAAAGTATCGTATTTTTATGTCATAAAACTGAAAAAAAAAAACAAAAAAAATAATACATATATAATAAAACCTACTCAACAATTCGTAACTATCTACATAACCACACCACACCCTCCTACCACCACCATTGCCATGAACACCATCACCACAGCCACCACAACGATATCACTTCGTCTTTTTCACCACCAACCCCCAACCCAACCTCCACTACATCCACATCACACACAACATCTGCTAGAGTGGCAACAGTTATTGTCTTGTTGAAATATTTCCGATCAAACCAATATAAGATACAAAGAGAGAAGCATATA
>NC_068986.1:69142954-69150255 GCF_001194135.2 Octopus bimaculoides | reverse complement strand
TATATATATATATATATGTATGTATATGTATATATATATATCAATGTATACATATATACATATATATAATATAATGTGTTGGACAGTAAAGAGAAATGGATAAAACTAACAACAACACCACCACCACCAACAACAACAACTAATCGAATGATCGATGTGTGGTTGTCAATAAAACTTGCTAACGGACACAACTGATGTGTGTCCGAATCTTAGTTCTTCCGCCATTGATTACTTTCAAGACACCAACAAGGTCGTGTCGGAAGTATAGCTGCAACAATAACAACAACAATATCGAAATAAAAAAAAAAATATCCATACGTGATTCGTCTATCTATCTATCTATCTATCTATCTATCTATCTATCTATCTATCTATCTATCTACACACACATATATACATTTACATAAATGCATATATGGAAATATATATATAAATATATATGTGAGTGTGTGCGTGCACGTTGTCCTGGAGGTGATCACGTGGTTTACTCCCTCCTGAAATATCTGAGAGAAAACTGCAAGTAGATCGGAATAATCTGAAACTGATGCGATTCTAAGTAAAATACAAATATTATAAAATTATGAACTTATCGCAAATAATACAATGTATTGCAAAATCATCAATATATCGCACAGAAATAATCTTCGACAAAAACACGAGGTCTAATCTTTATATTTAGAATTTTCTAATTCCCAAGTGTTATCGAAACACTTGAAAACTTAAAGTAAAAATCAAAATTCCAGTTACGCGGTAACATTTTCTTACGCGGGGTAACGACTGGAACGAGGTACGTATCCAATTTTTGCTAAATAGTAAAAGTTGGCAAAATTCGTGATTTTTCATTAAAGTGTCGTTTTGCTTTCCTTATATCTGCTTTCTTTGCTGTCAAAGTCTTTCAAAATAACCAAAGCATATCGTTTACCTTGGATAAATATAACAATAAACGTAATCTGATATCTTTTGTTGTATACGAATTAGCTATATATTATTTTTCAGGTATAGCAGAAGATTATATTTCTTCCCTTTCTTTCATATTGTACATGGTGCCTTACCGAATTTTGAAACTTTTTCAGGGGAGACGTTTATTTATTTTAAAGATGTACAAAATTGTAATCTCCTTAAACTAGGATCCTTTCACTTCTATTCATTTGTTGCAGCACTCCATTCACTTTGTGAAAGTCCCATGGACGTCTTCCAAAGGGAAGATTTCCAGGACCTTTGTCACACCTTCCTTCATCTTAATGTCTTCTAAACGACTGCCTTCATCTCGAGGAACAACCAAATGTTAAAGGGAGCACGGTCTGGAGGTAAGGGACAGTTTTAATGCGTATTGCTGTCGAGTAGTTGCTTGCCAGGATGGAACTGCGGACCGGCGGATTGTCCTGATGCAGGTGTTACCGGTCCGAGTGAAAGAGCTCTGGCCCTTCTGCGATGAAATATTTTCCTGAACTCCTTCAAAACATTCACAAAGTACTATTTGCTGACCGTCTCGCCAGAGGGAACCCCGAAGATGTAGATGATACCTTTGCTGTCAAAAACAAAAAGGGCCATCATGCGCTTCTCAGTGGACTTGCTTTGCCTGGATTCCTTGAGTATAGAGAATCCAGGATGCTTCCATTGGATTTTCCTATTATTACTTAACGCAGTGACTTCATTGGAGAATGCAAAAAAGTGTCAGTTGTCCACAACCAGCGAACTAAGATAAAATGCTTCATTCAAGTTTTTATAACTCTGGAGGAATTGTGTAGTCCCAAGCAATACTGTTTTCTGTAAGTAATCAATCTTCACATTTGCTTTTATCTGTTCAATCCTGTTTGTGAGTTTCCTATTTGCTGTACCGAAAACCTATACAACAGCGTGTATAACACCTATCTTCTTCAATGACCAGTCTTTTTACCTTCCACTTCAAATCTTTGTATCTGACCTGATTCTCCTTTTTTTGCGATACTGTCATGGTCGGAACATGCAACATCTATTATTAAACATTTTTCTTTTTATTCACAATCACGATATATTATCATTCTTAATAGTAGTAGTAGTAGTAGTAGTAGTAGTAGTAGTAGTAGTAGTAGTAGTAGTAGTAGTAGTAGTAGTAGTAATGATGATGATGATAAAATTAAGAATATATTATTGATATCATCATTGTTAAAGGCGGCGATCGGGCCGAATCGTTAGCACGCCGGACAAAATACTTCGCGGCATTTTGTCCGTTCTTACATTCAAATATTCTTCTCATTCTTTCAGGGTCGATAAAATAAGTACAAGTGAAGTAGTGAGGGCGATGTAATCGACTTGCCTCCTCCCCACAACATTTTCTGAACTTGTACCTAGAGTAGAAAAGATAATTAATTATCATAATCTTCATTGTCAGCATTATCATCATCAGCATCATCATTAACTTTTTCTCTTTTCGAAGCTGGTGTGTTGAACGGTTCGAAAGCCACTCCAGTTCCAGTGTCTGCTTTTGCATGGTTTCTACAGCTGGATGCACTTCCCAATAGTATCCACTTTACAGAACGTATTAGGTGCTTTTGTCATGGCACCGGCACTAGTGAGATCACCAGGTTCTCGCAAGACGATTGCAGTATTGAAGGAGGGGAAAGCATATGACAAGGAAATGTGTTGTGATCACATGGTATCCCCAGACGAAAAGAACGAGAGCGAGAGAAGGAGAGAGAAATAGAAATAGAAAGAGAGAGAGAGAGAGAGAGAGAGAGAGAGAGAGAGAGAGAGAGAGAGAGATTGAGAGTGAGGGCATACATATGCATGCGTCTTTGTACGTATGCATGTGTATATGTAGTTATGTATGCATGTATGTATGTTTATATGTATGTCTGTACGAGAATATTTCTGATGGTGAACGTAAAATTATTCATTGTCGGTTATTTTACATACGACAGTGATTGTAATGCAAATGCGTAGAAACGCAAGACAAGTTGAGATCGTCGAGTAAATGATATTTCTAGCTTAATTAAATCTGAGAAACCGTTTAAAAGAAGAAAATCCTTTATGGTATAATAAATTGTCAGAGCAATGATACGGTAAATAGTTCGAGCGAGTATTAATAGTGTGTTCTGTTGTGAATGAAACATTGGTGGAAGCTCTTCAAGATCGTTGTCAAGGTCAACAGATTTAGTTTTCATTTCTCGCAGATTGAGATTATCACAGAAGGTTGTTGTGACTTTGAAATGGATTTACTAGTCTTAATTACTAAGCGAAAAGTCTTGTTGTTATCGTCTCCGCCCATTACGTTACTTGCAACAAGTATCTCTTCTTCAAGCCATGAATATTGTTACAGAAAAAGCCGCCCTTAAGAAATGACATAGCTTGGCACCGCTGTCCTCGTATGCATTTCTGTCAGAAAGGTAAGGACTAGAATAAATACCACAAGGTATCTAATCTAATACTCTACCAATTCCACTACACTACTGCTTTGGACCGGTACTTTTTTTATCGACCCAGAAAGAATGAAAGGGAAAAGTTGCCACAGCGGGATTTGAAAGCAGAACATGGAGATCCGGAAGATATGATGTGAGGCACTCTATCCTACGCTCTTCCACTTCATAGTCTGTATTTTAACTTAAACATTACGTCTTTACATATAAATCGGCGAGCTGGCAGAAACGAGATGTTTAGCGGTATTTCGCCGGCGGCTATGTCCTGAGTTCAAATTCCTCCGAGGTCGACTTTGCCTTTCATCCTTTCGGGGTCAATAAATTAAATACCAGTTGCGTACTGAGGTCGATCTTATAGACTGGCCCCCTTCCCCAAAATTTCAGGCCTTGTACTTAGAGTAGAAAAGATTACATCTATACATATAACACATAGAAGCATACACCACACTCTTCCAGACACACATATGGTCACACACACACACACACACACACACACACACACACACACACGGATTCATGTGTATGCATATGATTATATATGCATATATGCATGTGTTCCATGATCCTTCGTACCGTCTTCAAGTAGAGCATCTAGGTTATCGCTGTTTGGCAGACTTGATACTATTCTAAAGATCGTCAGAAAGTTAATGACAGTAAACAAACGAAACGAATGTCTTGTCAACTTCTTTATGATACGTCTGCTAATAGCTATAAATAATTCTGTCGGTGTTAGCCCTCGACAGGTTAACATAGTTATAAAGATATATTAGGGTTTCTTGTAATACTATTTCCTAATATATCGAGGGATGCAGAAAATTTTATTCCTGCAAATCCTTTAGTGACTCCTGTTCATATTAAGCCTGAATGATATTTTTTATTTTGCTTATGCTTATTTTACGGTCAATTCCTAATAAATTAGGAGGTGTAGTTTGTTTGGCAATTCTATTGTTCTGTTGTTTGTTTTTCCACTTTTACATATTTGTTGTGTCGACGCCCCCAGGCGAAGAAGTAGGGTCTCCCAAGACATATAAATAGAGGTAGTCTGGCCGTGGTAGGAGTGTTTAGTAGCAGTCGAGTAGCAGTTGAGTAACGGTTGAGTAGCAGTCGAGAAGCAGTTGTGTAGCGGTTGAGTAGAGATCATCCGAAGGTGCTTGTTAGCAGTAGCTTGAGACATAACAATATTATATCCCCAGGGGATATAGCATGAAGTGTACGACTATTGAATATAATAACCCAATGCAGAGCCAAAAACAATACAAGGACAATCCAGCCTGTTTGTTCGTCGAACTACAAGCTACTGAGCTGGTTGGTTTACAAAATTTTTTGACTTGCTCTTTTGAAAGTTCCGAATTTTGTTAGCGATGTTTTAGTAGTGTGCCAAAATGCTTTATATTTGTCAATATTTTCTGGCCTCTGATAATCTTCCTTCATTTTGTTGGTTCATTCATCGTATGCTGGTTAATGTAATGTATAATATTTGTTCTTTCAACTTCGTGTTTTTGTCTTCTGAAGCTATGATCTTCAGAATAATAATAAATAAAAAAAATATAAAACTCACAGAGCCTTTTCTTTCTTGGAAGTTGACAACTGTTTAGTTCCTTGCAGAGCCAAAAATAGAGAGAAAGTTTCAATAAATTACGTAAAATACACCAATGCAAAAGAATGAACTACAATGAAAAATAAGTTGGCAGGCGGTTCTTAGGAAAAAGCTAAAATAAAGGAACAAAATTAAGATGAAAGAACGAAAATTGAAATATGTAAACCGTAACATCGGAACATAAGAGATACAAGGAAACGGAAACAAAATAGTTTTTCAATTTAGACAAAGAAAAAACAAAAAAATCCTATCATCATAGATGTTAAAATGCTCCAAAGTTATTCTCACCTCTTCCAAATATTTCTAGTTGTTGGCAATATTTCCTGAATATTTTCTTTTATCTCAAATATCACTGTGCATTTGTGAAAGATAAAAACAATATTGATGCCGCAGAGCAGATTACGACTTTGCAACATCAAACTTCATATCACACTAGAATGGTATGACATTAGCAACACATTTCTCCCAATTCTACGATTATTTTCTTCCTTCTATTTGAAAAGAGGATTCTTTCTCGAAATATTATAGGACCTTCAAACGACATACTGCTTATAAAGTAATATATCTTTTTTTTTCCTTCTAAATTATTGTCATCACCTTACATATGGTACCTAATTTCTCACCTGCATTGCTCAATTATTATTATTATTATTATTATTATTATTATTATTATTATTATTATTATTATTATTATTATTATTATTATCATTAAATTATCATTATAATTATTACTGAAATATTTATATAAGCACAGGCGTGGCTGAGTGGTAAGAAGTTTGCTTCTGAACCACAAGGTTCCAAGGCCAACCCCATTTCGTGACATCTGGGGCACGTGTCTTCTAAAATAGCTTCGGGCCAACCAAAGCCTTGTGGTTGGATTTGATAGACGGAAACTGAAAGAAGCCTGTTATATATATATATATGTTTTTGATTCTGTAAATCGCTGCAGGGTACTTTATTTGTTTTGCATATTGTACAATTGTTAGAGACTTCTTGTTAACAGAAGCTAACTTTATAAGACTTCTTATGTTTCCTGAATTCAAAATTGTCTTTTAGCATCACTCGCTCACTCATGAACATGCTAGGTGGCGCAGATTAGTGGTCCCACAAGCGTCATCTTTAGTAGAGCCGACTAGCTCTACCAGTGATCTTATCGCTGGCGGTCTCGTCACAGCCCCTCAGCATCCTTCAAGAAGACGTTGTACCTCTGGCGACCTTCTTTTATCATGTCCAGCCATCTGGTGCGTCGAACAAGAGCAAGGCCCTGGTTGGATAATCTGGCTGGAGGTAGAAGACATATCCGTACCAGAGCATACAACTGATGGCTATGAAGCGGGCGACCGAGAGCTGATGCATGTGCGCATGCAGCTCTTCGTTGGAAACCTGATCTTACCATCTGATGTCCTCAAGATCTTCAGGGCGTTACTAACGAAGCTGCCGATTAAATTTGCCAACATTTTTTGGCCACTGGATTCAAATTCTATCTGTATATTGATATTTTTTCTTCATTTAAAGGATTTATTTCAGCAATTCCATAAAGGGCTGCTAAAATAATTCCCTGATTTTCTGCGCTCGTCTACTTTATCTTTGTCCAGGTGCTGTAACAGCTAACAGGAAACGTTGCTTCTCTGTTATTATATTCACCGAATTTGTCATACTTCCATCAGTTGGAGACATTAATAGTGAATTAGACAGAGATATATAACACCATCTCATTATATATTAAAAACTAATACAAGTAATTATTGTTCCTAATGAAAAATGCGCCCAGATCATAAACATTATCGAAGCGAATAATGGGAAATGCTATAAAGTAATAAAAATGGATGCTGGTTAATACAAATATAACCAAAATACCTTTTTCATGGGGAAGAAAAAAGTAACAAAAATAATAATGGAAATGCCTATATGTGTACATGTGTGCGTTTATATGTCTGTGTATGTGTGTGTGTGTGCGCGCGCAGTCATTAACGCTTTTCTTTTGCTGTTCTCGATTCAGTCAGTTTTTCATAATCAAAAACATTACACCGTTTTTATTAATACACGCATACATACATACATGATAAATATATGTGATTACGGCAGTGGACTCGCGGTCGTAGGATCGTGGTTTCGATTCCCAGACCGGACGTTGTGAGTGGTTATTGAGCGAAAACACCTAAAGCTCTACGAGACTCCGGCAGGAGATGGTGGCGAACCCTGCTGCAATCTTTCACCACAACTTTCTCTCACTCTTTCTTCCTGATTCTGTTGTACCTGTATTTCAAAGGGTCAACTTTGTCACACTCTTTGTCACGCTGAATATACAT
>NC_068986.1:69141719-69142674 GCF_001194135.2 Octopus bimaculoides | reverse complement strand
ATACTCATCGTCATGTATATGTATACATATTTTTCTCTGAGTTTTATCAAGTTATTACATATGTGTGTGTGTGTGTGTGTGTGTGTGTGTGTGTGTGTGTGTGTGTGTGCGTGCGTATGTGTGTGCGTGTGTATGTGTGTCTTTGCATGCTCCAGCTCAAGGCGGAGCTCCATCATCGCCGCAGTTATATGACTGATAGAAGTAAACGAAAAGTATGGTTGTGTATGCTTGTGTTTTCTTTCTCCCATTACCGCTTAGAAATCGGTGTAGGTTTATTTACGTCCTTATAAGCTAGCAGTGCGGCAAAAAACATGACAGATTAACTACTACATTTAAAAATTTTTACTCGGATCGATGTGCTGAACTAAGCCTTTCATGGTAATTCCCCATCAGGACTTCAGGCTAGTTAATAAAACAAGAAACAGACAAGAAAAACGAAAATAATTCAGGAAAGAAATATCTTAGTTTGAGTTTGTTAATATTTTTCTGTACCGTTATTTTGCTGTTGACATTTTGGTTCTATTAACATAAATTGCTGCCAAAAATACATAATCTTTGATAAATGGGTGAAAGATTTCGGAAAGAAACACCAGTTGTAAATGTTAAATTTTGGAACTGCCATATTAGAAAGTTCAAATAGGAGTAAATGTGAAATAATTGGTAATGACGGAGAAGGTTAAATGTAGCACACTTTTTCATTTACATATTGAAGTATACACCCATGTGTGTGTATGTATGTATGTATGTATGTATGTATGTATGTATGTATGTATGTATGTATGTATGCATGCATTTACGTATGTATGTATGTATGCATTCACGTATGTATGTATGTATGTATGTATTCACGTATGCATTCATGTATGCATGAGTGTATTTATGGATGTATGTACTTATGTGTGTATGTATGCATGTATGTATATCATTGTTCAGTTTTATTTCTTGCCAATAGAGA
>NC_068986.1:69139651-69140459 GCF_001194135.2 Octopus bimaculoides | reverse complement strand
ATATATATATATATATAGATATATATATACATATATCTGTGCATATGTGTGTGTATGTGTGTTTGTGCTGAAAAAGGAAAAAGATGGCGGACAGAGAGAGCATTGAGATAGAGAAAGGATTTTGGCAGGAGAGACGGGGTTGTGCCGCCGAATTCACAAGGGCGGGAAACTTTAATTAAGTGGACGCTGTAAGAGAGAAATATAAATCAAAGGAATGAAAGGGTAGGAGGGGTTGTAATTGAAACAACGTGGGTGGGGAGTAAACTAATCAATCAGTGATGGCTATTGCCAATACTAACTCGTGAATCGGCCATGAATATGCAATTTGTAACTATAAAATTAATTTGAAATTTGAATAAACCAATTGGATTTGGAGCTAAGTGTCAGAATAATGCAAATATCGGCTGTGTGTGTTTGCATCTCTATACGTATATACATATATCATGTATAAATAGCACTCCACCGATTGCGACGACGAGGGTTCTAGTCGATCCGAACAACGAAACAGCCTGCTCGTGAAATTAACGAGCAAGTGGATGAGCGCTCCACAGACACGTATACCCTTAACGTAGTTGTGGGAGATATTCAGCATGATACAGATTGTGGGAAGGCTGGCCCCTTTGAAATGTAAGTACAACAGAAACAGGAAGAAAGCGTGAGAGAAAGTTGTGGTGAAAGAGTACAGCAGGGTTCACCAGCATCCCCTGCCGGAGCCTCGTGGAGCTTTTGGTGTTTTCGCTCAATAAACACTCACAACGCCCGGTCTGGGAATCGAAACGGCGATCCTACGACCACCAGTCCACATATA
>NC_068986.1:69136885-69138473 GCF_001194135.2 Octopus bimaculoides | reverse complement strand
GAGAGAGAGAGAGAGAGAGAGAGAGAGAGAGAGAGAGAGAGAGAGAGAGAGAGAGAGAGGAATGGGCTCCAGTATATCACTGGTAATGTAGTTATCAATCTCGACGTGATGGAAGGCAAAGTGACTTCAATACAATTTCAATTCGAAGAGCGCCGATTCGACGCTCAAACGAATCTGTCAATTAACCGCTCGTCTTATACATATATTGATAAGGAGTTTGCAGATCCAGTACCCACGATATACTTTCAGATACATGTCTATTATTATTAGAGCAACAGGATACATACCAGCCCGGCTAGAGCAAAGTATGGCCGAACTTGGGTTCTTGTGGGCGGGCTGGCAGAAACGTTAGCACGCCGGCTGAAATGCTTAGCGGTATTTCGTCTGTCGCTGCGTTCTGAGTTTAAATTCCGCCGAGGTCGACTTTGCATTTCATCCTTCCGGGGTCGATAGATATAAGTACTAGTTATGCACTGGGGTCGATATAATCGACTAGCCTCTTTACCCAAAATATTTTCAAGGCCTTGTACCTAGAGTAGAAATAATTGAAGGCGGCGAGCTGGCAGAAACGTTAGCTCACTGGGCGAAATGCTTAGCGGTATTTTGTCTGTCTTTTCGTTCTGAGTTCAAATTCCACGCAGGTCGACTTTGCCTTTCATCCTTTCGGGGTCGATAAATTAAGTACCAGTTGCGTACTGGGGTAGATCTAAACGACTGGACGCCTCCCCAAAATTTCAGGCCTTGTGCCTAGAGTAGAAAAGTTATTTGAACGAAAAAAATCTGCAGCACCTTAAGATTTAAAAGATAATGAACAAAACAATATGCGATCCTGCACAACCCTACTGCCATGTAAATGGTCGCTCATAATTAACTCTAAATTCCTAAGAGAATACAGACTATACACACACACACACACACACACACACACACACTTGTAAAGTAAAGAAAAGAAAATACACAAAGAATATAATGGGTACTTTGTTAATTTTATTTGTATCCCGATGAAAAAAAGTAATACATGTAAGATTCAGGATGTAAAAGAAGCGAATCAACAAGAGAAATAAACATAAAAGAATCTCCTACATATGTTTCAATCCGGCCATTAGGTTCCGAGCATCACCATTCAAACGATATTAGATGTAAAATAACCCCACATTAAGTCCGGACCTCATCAGAGTGTGATGTTTATTTCTTTTGTTGATTCGCTTCCTTTACATCCTTTACATCCTGAATCTTCTATGTATTACTTTTACCGGGATACAAATAAAATTGACCAAGCATCCACTAAATATTCCTTCTCCATTTTCTTTTATTAACTTAGGACGTTATTGGACAGTTTATCCATATATATTGCGGAACTTTCTTTCAATATATTTGATAACATTAGCTGATGTCCGGATTAAAAAAAAAAAAACTCTTACGAGAAAATTGCATCCTCAATATTTGAATGTATACATGTATGTATGTATGTATGTATGTATGTATGTATATTTATACACACACACACACACATACACACACACACACACACACACACATATATATATATACGTACACACACACACACACACACACACACACACACACA
>NC_068986.1:69135464-69136832 GCF_001194135.2 Octopus bimaculoides | reverse complement strand
TCACGTCCTTTCTTTTCTTTTTTTTTAATTTCAGACGTTTCCAAGATGGCAGAAAAAATGTCGATATTGACGAACGTTCTGGGAGACCCGCAACCAGCAGAATTAAGAAAAACATCACAGATGTGCGTGCAGCTGTGAGGAAAAATCGTCGAATTATCATCCGTAAGTTATCAGAGGATGTGCAGATTAATTACGGTTCAGTTCAGTCCATTATCACTGAAGATTTGGGTATGAGACGCGTGTCTGCCAAGTTTGTGCCAAAACTGCTTTCAGCTGACCAAAAAGACACTCGGGTTTCAGTTGCATAAGATCTCCTTGATTGTGTCGAGAACGATGGAAACTCTTTGAGAACATTGTATAGGCTTCTGAGCAGGTATCGTGAAGCTTTTGGCAAAATTTGATGCAGATTCTCTGCTCAACTTCCTCTGTCATTTTCAATGCGATGATCATACGCTACACACCGTCCTTCCAAGCACTGCCGTAAACAGAGGAAGTGAGCTAGAACGTTAAAACTTAGTGCGCATGCACAGCAGAGTTCACTGTCAATCTGTGCCGAGCAGTTCCACTCTCTGTGCTTTAGCTTCGTTACTATAGCAACAGTGGGGATACTTATTGATCAGACCTCATATGTTCATAGTGCTCATATTTGTCTATGTGCACTTATTAAACATTGTTGACTCCAGATAAGATCCCCTGATCTGATGCCCTAGATGTTTAAGATTAGCTGTATAGTCGGCCCAGTGCTTTGTGCCTTAAAAATTATAAGTGTTCTCACTTGTGTTTAGGGTATTCGACTCTCGATAGTAAGGTGGTGAGTTCAATTCTCCGCGGCGAGTTGTGTCCTTGAGCAAGGTACTTTATTACAAAACAAGTGGAACACGCGTCGTCGCAGCCGACAGAGAGCCAGTCACTTTTGTCGTTCTAAAAATATCATGGAAGCTTTTTTTTCTTTTTACCCCATCTCTCTTCTTCTGATCCATATTTAGTCATTTACCTTTATCTTTTACATGCATCAGTGATTGGACAGCGGCCATGCTGAGGCAACAACTTGAAGGGTTTAGTCGTACAAATTGACCCCTGTACTTGTTTTAAAGTCTGGTACTTATTCTAGAAGTCTCTTTTGCCGAACGTCTAACTTAGGGTTCGTAAAAAAAATAAACAAACCAACACCGCTTGTCAAGCGGTAGTGAGGAGAAACACAGAGACAAAGACACACACACACGTACGCGCATATATATATATATATATATATATATATATGACAACCTATGTTGGTTTGTTTATTTTTTACGAAACCGTAAGTTAGACGTTCGGTAAAAAAGAATGATACAATAAGTACCAGACATTAAAACAAGTATACACACACAC
>NC_068986.1:69132022-69135405 GCF_001194135.2 Octopus bimaculoides | reverse complement strand
ATATATATATATATATATATATACATATACACACAGGACACGGATTTGCACATAGTTTACATCTACCAAATTCGCTTATATGACATTGGTCGATCCGAGGTTCTAGAAGAAGTCGCTTGCCCAAGGTAACATGCAGTGAGCTTGAATCCAAGACCACGTGGTTACAAAGTGAGCTTCTTACCCCCGGTTTCATACCCGCGCCTAATTCTTAATCAATAACAATTTATTTCCCTTTCGTCTCTCTCTTCTTCTCAACCCATTAAATGTAACAAATATTCAATCTCTCGTGTCTGATCTCTACAAATAATTATTTCACTTGGTAAATACTTAGTTAATTTGATTTTCTATTTGTTCGTATGTTATGGAAATTTAAATGTCATATATGAGTGAATTATAGCCGCATTGGGAATATTCTAAATATTATTTCTTTTCACCAACCATTAAATTCTGCTTTAGAGAAAGGAGAAAGTTATTAGTAACAACCATAAGCTACGGTTAATTGACACTTATTGATGTAAAAATTGTGACATCTCGATGAAATTTCAAAATATTCATTAATTTATAATTTAATAGAGGCTGTGTTTTTCTCTTGAATTTTTTGAAATTCTTGGACTTATCTAAAATATATATTTGCAATTTTAAAGTCTAACGGTGTTCTGCTGCGTTAACTTTGCCAAACTCTTTAGATTTATCACATTAATTTCTCTTGGCATAGCTTCTGTAAATTTCGAAAGTTTGTATAATACATGGAATCATTTATATATATATGTAGATAACTATTGAGTTGTCGGATAAATTCATTTATTTTATTTTACTTGTTGTTTCGTTGACGTACGTCTAAATAGTGGTGAACTATATTCAAAATTGAGAAATAACAAACTGAAGTTGTAGAGGAAAAGTAGAGCTTGAAAGAAGTCATAAAACACTACGATGAGGGCAATCCTTTTGTGTTTTAACGCTCGGAGAAGTAACTCGATAAGTCCTTGGATAGCGTTGAGGTTTCACTGCTGCCAATACAGCCAACGTTATTTCTTCTATTAGAATAGGTTTGAAAACCAAGTCAAGAGAGAAGAGTTCCAACAAGATGAAATCGCCAAGCGGTTTAAACGCACAAGTCTTTGGTTTTCAGGTGACTAAAAAATATCGAGAGAACAGCATCTAGGAGACATGACCTGGATGCAGCTCGGCCCCCTTAGTTAAGAGCTGAAATACTTGATAACAGGTCTGATAACAGGTTTCTGAAGACCTGTTATGCAGCTCTCTTAACTGTTTCATACCACTCTTTCATCTTAACTGAAATAACATTTGTAAGGATTAAAATAAATAGAAACAAAAAAATTAATGAACGAACAAATTTATCTGACAACTTGATATACAGGCTGTCTGTAAATTATCTTTAAAACTTCCACAAAATATTGTATCTATTTATTGCGTGCAACCAACGGAGCTTATGTGGAAGATGTTTCTAATAAAGATGTGTTTGTCTGCGTGTTTTCTAATAAACTCTGCTGAGTAATCGGTATTTTTCGTTTTGTTTTTAGACACCCTGTACTTTAATATCCAACAATGTTTACTGACTCATTTAATTATGAAAACCAGTTTTTATGTTATGTTGGCTCTATGACACAAATCAAATTAGATTATTCCATCCATTTCTCTTCACCACTCACCATTCCTGGGAAGGTGGTGGTGGTAGAGCCCTCAGGTTTCTCTTCCATAATGTCCTATCGGAAGCAACTGTCTTTGCAATTTACACTTCCGGTTGGATTCCCAAGTCTTTGCACTTCCGGTTGGATTCCCAAGTGTACCAACTGAGACTCTAGATATTATTCAACCAACTCATTCTTGAACTACCCCTTGGTCTCCCTCTACTTCACATGGCTTGAAGAATCCGTTTTGTGATTCTTTCCTGCGGCATTCTGCGAAGGGGTGCTAAAATGTTTCTGGCTTTGGGTAAAAGAAAATACAGGAGGATCAGTTAATTATGATTTTATTCAACATATTCCCCTCTGAGATTCACACACTTAATGCAGCGGTCCTTCAGTTTTTCTAAACCCTGTAAAAGAACTCGGAAGGTTAGGCCTTCAAGTAAGCCCCCGCGATACCCTTAAAGTAAGAAACTTTTCAGCACCCTATCGTAATCACGCGTTCATATTAACAGAGCTGTGACGTATCAATGCAGAGTGGCTTATCGATCTGGAGAAACATCCTGATCTCCAAATTACGCACCCTGTCGAGTAACGTTACTCTAGAAATCCTTTATTCAAATTTCCACGACGTGGGGGTGGATGGTGGCTGGGGCAGCGAATGTCGCAGGCCATTGTCCGTGGTAACGCCTTTGCAGTTATGTCCGCGAGGCGCGGCTAAACTCACTATTTCTTCTGGGGAGTACAACCCCTTATTCTCCACCCGCCATCTCTTAATTCACCCTTTTTTTCTTTTTCTTTGTTTCTTTAGTGAAGTAGTTATGGCTTTTTTCTCGCAAGGATTTGATCTGTTATACTTTTATTTAATCTTTTCTTTCTTTCTTTTATTCCAGGGAAGTTGTACCGTTTCAAATCAGCAATTTTGTGTCGCATAGTGAGACTGTACAACCCTCCCGGTAAAAAGTGGTAAAAAGTGGTAGTGGTATACGTTTAATAAATCAAAATTTTATCTTCTAAGGTTTTGGTATACTTTTCATTGTCTTCATTTCTAGTTTACTCATTAACATATCACATATTACATTTGTTAACAGTAAGTTAAATACCTGCAAACTGTTCCAATTCAGTTTTTTCTTTGTTTTTGTGCAAGATAATAATAATAATAATTGTACAAAGCACTGAAAATTTCAAGGAATTTATAACTTGTAAGAAAATAAAAACATGCAGTGCACTTTTTTCTTCACTCTAATTAAAAATTCAAACTTCCAATGCAATACTAAGCTGGAAGGGGTTGTTTCCCGTATGATAGTCTTAACCACGGACACACCAGGTGAATCCTATAATTGTTTTTAAGTTGGGTGCAAACCCCCGCACTTTTGAGGGGAATGGGTAATTGATAACATCGATTTCAAATCAGTTCATTTAATCAACTTTGTGGGTATAAACATGTTGATGGCATTTGAACTCAGAACGCAGATTTCAGACAGATTTTGCAAGTTCGCCGTATTGACTTAACACAAAGCAAGCATACGATGAGAAAAGTCACAAACGTTGCATTTTCTTTCTAATGCAAATGTTCACTACTTAGAACCATAAATACTGTTATTTTAAATCAGTGCAGTAATGCTAACTTGTGCCGGAAAAGTACATAATGTATATTTTTCCTATATACAAGAAATACACACACGTACGCATGAATGCATACATGCATACACACTCATATATATATATATATATATA
>NC_068986.1:69130538-69131516 GCF_001194135.2 Octopus bimaculoides | reverse complement strand
AGAGAGAGAGAGAGAGAGAGAGAGAGAGAGAGAGAGAGAGAGAGAGAGAGAGAGAGAGAGAGAGAGATCACAATATGAATAAAAAATAAGAAGAGTAAAATCTAGTCCACAGAAAAATAAAACCGGAGAGAAGAAATCAACAGTATACATAATATCGTCTGGTTTTCTTCAATTGATTAGAAAATTGTAAAATATACTGGACGTTATCGTCTGCTTTTCTTGAAATTATATTCAAATCACTACTGTAAGTTATATGGAGCTAATGAAGTGTCTGTGAAATTGCATGGTGAATAAAATGATAGAGAATGCAACAGAAGATAATATTCTGCAGAAGAATAAGAAAAAAAAAACGTATTGATTTTTCTGTGATTGTTTCAGCAGTCTGCATCAACAAACATATATATTTTCTATAAACAATTGCTGCCCATTATTGAGTTCATATGCCACACACACACGCTCACACACACACAAACACGCACATACAAACACTCACAACCACACACACACAAACACGCACATACAAACACTCACAACCACACACACACGCACAATCCACCCTCCCCACAAAAACATAAAAAGTACGCACATTCTCATGCACGCGTACATTCGTAAACGAACATACATAAGTAGATAAGTATATAGATGACAGATGCATGTATCTCTGTATAAACACACACACACATACACACACGCGCATATTTGTATGTATGTTTATACATTATGTATGTATATATATATATATATATATATATATATATATAGTTTACATGCGTGATCTCACCTCCAGTGTATTCATTTATATGCAACGCTCCCATCTTGTAGATGCATTTGCATTCTCGTGCGCATCAATAGAAAATCATACATAATATATTGGTAAATATACGTGTATGTGTTTCTGGTTGCGTGTGTATTTATGTGAAAATGTAGATATAATTACATTTTATGCATATGAGTTTATGTATCTAGGCCAACATGTAT
>NC_068986.1:69127649-69130317 GCF_001194135.2 Octopus bimaculoides | reverse complement strand
ATATATATATATATATATATATATATATATATATATATAGAGAGAGAGAGAGAGAGAGAGAGAGAGAGAGAGTGAGACATATACACACACACACATATATATACGACCGTTTATACATATATTATTATATTAATAGGAAATAATATATGCATATTTGTATAAATATATATCCATACATATATGTGCATATTTGTGTTTATACATACACATTCATATATATCAAGTTGTATCGAAGCGTCTGTCTGATTTTTAATATTTCTTTAAAAGTACAAACGTATTTAATACAACAACTTTAATCATCTATGGAATCTTAATGTTTTTCTCTCTCTCTGCTTGTAAGTATTTTAATGCCTGATTTGAAACAATTTTTGGGATTCGAATTAAAATCATATCTAAATTATTTTCTTCATGTTCCACTCTGGCCGTACGTTTTACTGTCTAAATGATTTTGCAAAGATTTAAATCAGTGGTTCTCAACCTTGGGGATCCATTTGAGATGCTGCTAAATTTTATGTGCCATAAATTGGTTATATTTCTACATTACACAAAATATTTTAACAATTATTTATACATTTCCTAATAATATTTAATTATAAAATTATAATAGGAGCTTTTAGACATCGAATGGCAATGAGGGACCCCACTGAGTAAAGGGGTCCGTAGATAAAAAAAAATGGTTAAGAACCACTAATCTAAATATATGGAGGTCGATGAAGCAAGGTTTGGAAAATATGGAGGTTGTAGCAATTCTTTCTATCAGAACGCTTCCGGAATATTTTTGGTGAGTTGTGCTTCGTGGGGTTGAGCATAATCGTGATGAGAGGGGATGACCCCCGCCCTGCATTTTTTTAAGGCAGGACGAACTGATCCAAAACTGTCCTCAAACAGTGAAGTTAGTGTGATTTTTATTCGGTCTTAAAAATTCATAATGGATAATTGATTCCGCATCTCACCAAACACTACATATGTTTTGGGAGTGAAGGCCTCCTCGTGGATGTGGGACATGTTGTTGATTATAGCGTAATAACTTTCTGAAATACTTAAAATTGCTCACAAGAATCTATTCCTCTGCTCTAGTCACAATCCAGTTTTAATAACTGTACTTGTGGGTAACGTGCATTGAGAAATTCACAGATTCGCTGATGAAGGAACATGGAATCCATTTCCCTCTACTTTGAAACCATTC
This sequence comes from Octopus bimaculoides, assembly GCF_001194135.2. NCBI lineage: Eukaryota > Metazoa > Mollusca > Cephalopoda > Octopoda > Octopodidae > Octopus > Octopus bimaculoides. The sequence continues at coordinate 69,129,131 of NC_068986.1, read as the reverse complement.
ATAGCACCATCAAATAATGGCCATGATGTTTGTATTAAGTTTAGTAGAAAGCTATCTCGCTTTCACGGCAGGATTCCTTGTAAATGATGCGTCAGACAGAGAGGTCAAAGCTGTGTGGTAAGCAGTTTGATTCCCAACCATGTGATTTCGGGTTCAGTTCCACTGTGTGGCACTTTGGGCAAGTATCTTCTTCTATAGCCTTGGTCCAACCAAATCGTTGTGAGTGCGCGCATACGCGTGTGTGCACACGTTTGTATCTGTGTTTGTCTCAAACCACCGCTTGGCAACCAGTGTTTGTGTGTTTTCTGGGATTGATTCGCTCGCATTGTGCCCCAGCATGGCACAGAAACAAGTGAAAGGTAAGATATAAAAGATGCCCTGATCTTGGTTCATCAAGTGAAGTGAAGTTGCCGAGTTTGAATATTTCAAACTGCTTTCAATCATTACATTTTGACCATTAACCTTCCGAATATATTGACGCCTTGCCTGTATTTATACACTTCATGAACAAGGAAAACCATACAGTTATACATATGTTCTTTCCTTGACTCTCTGACGGGTTCTTCTCATACGAAATTAATATATCAAAATATGGTTGTTGCTCAAAAGGAAATGATTGAACGTTGGTGAATGCCACCTCTACTTAGACCTTTTAAGATCAGATTTCAACAAGTTCACACGTAATCGGACAGAAATTTCTATACAAACAATTATACATACATACATGCATGCATGCATACATACATACCTTCATACATACATACATACACACACACATACATACGTACATATATGAAAGGCGCAGGAGTGGCTGTGTGGTAAGAAGCATGCTTCCCAACCACATGGTTTCTGGGTTTAGTCCCACTGCGTTGCACTTTGGGCAAGTGTCTTCTACTATAGCCTCGGGCCGACCAGAGCCTTGTGAGTGCATTTGATAGACGGAAATTGAAAGAAGTCTGTCGTATATAAAATGAGTATGCAAAATAGCAATTGCTAGAAATGAGAGTCAAAATGTAACTCGCACAGTTACATAAAGCACTAACCTCATGAGATATACGGGAATTGCGAGCGAGCAGGACAAAATATCTTTCCCTGGTGAGATAAGCTCACCGAATGAAGAAGTTAGACAGAACTTATCACGTGACTTCGAAATTTGATCAACATGACCTTGTTTCTCATCAGTGACTTCCACCACTTCTCCGGATATAAGAGAAAGCCTGCTTCCCACTAGCTCATGAAAAAAAAAACCCCGTTAAAAAGCGAGCGCTAAAATTCAAAAGGATTAATGCGTATAGTGAAACACAATAAGATATAATAATATATTAATAACTTAAGATATATTAAATACATTACAATATAGGAGGAGGCCCGTTAGCAAATAAAACCAAAAGGGTAAAATTAATGATTGAGGGTGCAAAATAACACCTACAGTTGCTAGAAATGAGAGTTAAAATTTAGCTGTATATATATATATATATATAT
>NC_068986.1:69122072-69127440 GCF_001194135.2 Octopus bimaculoides | reverse complement strand
TATATATGGCTGATAGTTAGCAAGGTGAGACACACATAAGAAAGAAGGAAACAAAGGACCACTGATGAGGTCACAGAAGTGTGACGAAAGAACTCTGGCCGAAATAAGATTAAGATTAATGTAATATAAAGCTGAAGCAAATTAACACCAAATATACAGTGCGTGTGTATTTATTGGCTAAACTGGCAATATGACCATCCCCAAGTACAACAACATATATATATATTCCTATACACATACATATATATACATAAATATATAAGCATATATATATATTTATATCTACACACACACACACACCCACACCCACACATGCTCACACATATGCGACGGGTTTCCTTCAGTTTCCACCTACCAAATCCACTCACAAACTCTGGCTAGCCCGTGGGTATAGTACAAGGCACTTGCCTAAGCTATCACGCAGTTGGACTGAACCCGGAATCGTGTGGTTGGGAAGGAAACATCTTACCACACAGCCACACCTGCACCTGTATGTATATATGTGTGTGTGTGTGTGTGTGTGTATTTATTTTTCATTTTTTTGTGTCGAGGCGGTGCTCCAGCATGGCCGCAGTCACATGACTGAAACAGGTCGAAGTGTAAAAGAGTATGCGTACACATATACATGCATATCTAAGCACATACATGCACACATAAATACACAAACATGTATGTATGTATGCATGTAGTATGTATGTATGTATGTATGTATGTATGTATGTATGTATGTATGTATGCACGTATGTACGTATGTATGTATGTACTATGTATGTATGTATGTACTATGTATGTATGTATGTAGTATGTATGTATTTATGTAGTATGTATGTAGTATTATGTATGTAGTATGTAGTATGTATGTATGTATGTATGTATGTATGTAGCATGTGTGTATGTATGTAGTATGTATGTATGTATGTATGCATGTATGTATGTAGCATATATATATGTAGTATGTATGTATGTAGTATGTATGTATGTGTGTGTGTGTGTGTGTGAGAGAGAGAGAGAGTGAGAGAGAGAGAGAGAGAGAGAGAGAAAGAGAGAGAGAGAGAAAGAAAGAGAAAGAGAGAGAGAGAGAGAGAGAGAGAGAGAGACGGCGAGAGAGAGAGATAGAGAAATGCTTTTTTTTGTTTTAATGCTTTAGAACTTCGTCAGTTTGTTAATGATATATTTGCATCGTTGTTTTTCCTTGCTACTTTTGTGAGTCCGTTTCGAAGTAGTTTTCTTTCCACTTCATATTTCTACGCACAGAGAGATATTTAAATTTCTCTGCACAGGTGGAATAAATACATCATAAAAGCCATTCTATTGGCATAAATGCAAGAAGCTACAACCCCGCCACCCTTATTAAAACAACAAGAAATTTATAAATGATTAAGCAAAAAATCTCAAGTTGTCCCTGGGGGGAAGAAATGAAATTTTAATAAAAGACAATGTTTTGTGTCTTCGTTTTTGTTGTCTTTGAGTGGGAAAAGAGAAACGGTATGAGTAATGAAGAGAGTGAGAGAAAAAGAGAGTGTGAGAGAAGGTAGAGAGAGAGTGTATGAGGGAGAAGGTAGAGAGAGAAAGAGAGAGAGGGGGAATAGGTATAAGAGTATGTGAAAGAGAAAATAAATAGCGATGTGGGATATAAAGTGAAGTGAGAAAGGGAGAGAAAGAAAGAGAAGGGAAGAGAGTGACGGAGAGAGAGAGAGAGAGAGAGAGCGAGAGAGAGAAAGTGAGGGAGAGAAAAAAGAGGAGTGAGGAAGAAAAAGAGAGAAAGAGGGAGCGAAAGAAATAAAAAGTTATATATATTTATATACATATACTTTCATACATGTATGTATGTATATATATATATATATATATATATGTGTGTGTGTTTGTGTGTGTGTGTGTGTGCGTGCAGAGAGGAAACGGTGCAGAACTTCCTCTATACGAAACTAACAATAAAATACGAGCAAAATAATGCGGGATACGGATTTTATAATAGAAACAAAAGTTTTCTTTTTGTTTTTCGTTTAGTTTTTACTTTCAACTGAAGTTCTTTCTGCCTCTTATTCTCTAAATTTCTTTTTCTCCTAGTCTCTCAAACTTTCTTAATTACTCTCTGTTCCTTTCTGTCTCTCTACTTCTCTTGCTATATCTCTCTCTCTGTGTCTCTCTTTCTCTTCCAATCTCTCTCTCTCTCTCTCTCTTTGTTTTTTTTTTAAATCCCTGTTCTTATCTATTCTCCACAAGATAGTTCCAGAACAAAAAGCAAGCATCTTCAGAGAATCAATAGAAGAAACAAAGTTGCAAATAGATAGAGGAAAAGAAATACAATAAGAAATACAAAAGAAATACAATAAATTCCTGCAAAAGAAATTTTTGCAGCTATATTTATAGATTAAAACAAATGATATTATTCCAGAACAAACAAAAAAAAATTATATTTCGAAATAAATATTAACCGTTTATCTGTTCTCTTCTGGCGTTAAAGGAAGCTGAAGGAATAGAACTAATCGAGACGGTATTTATTGAGAGGTTATTCTTTGCGACGCCATTCTAACTAAATAAAATATTTGATTTTGCCGTTAAATAATTACCAACAGATTTTCAAAACTGTTAAATGTTTCTTCGATTCTAAACCTGAGAATCTGCTTAAAAACTTTGCTTTATTCGCAACTTCACTGCAATCTTGTTATTGGAAGAGATTTATGGTCTTATTTTTCACTTGGCTTTTAAAAATCAGTAATTGAAAATTCATGGAAGGGGAGATAATGATCAACGGTGAACAAAATTGCAGTGTAACGTGGCTAGTCAGCCATTTTGGATAGAGTTTTACTGAATACGTAGCATAAATATAAAATTATTTCAGCGTTATACAGTAAGAAGTTATTTTTATAATTTGTTTAATTCTGAATTTGGAAAATAGAAAAAATTCCAGCTTTGAAGAGAATACATTTCTTAGAAAAATTCAAAATCAGTTCAAGCTTGCTACAAAAAAAAAAAAAAAAAAAAAAGAAATACAAACAAACAAACAGGCTAAAATGTAAATTAAGAAAAAACGGTACAAAATGAACGAAAATAATAGATAAATGACGATATGCAGCCTGTTATAATTCACAGCTATGTCTTTTGAAAGTTTATCGATTGAAAATAATCAATATTAAATATCAAAAGATTTGTGTTGATAATTGAACTTTTATTTTTCACTTTACATCTGTTTCTCCGCCTCTTTGCATTTCGCTCAGGTAGACACATGTATGTAGGTAGCGCAAGGAGTGTCTGGTAAAATAACGTGGATAATTGTGTTATATAGGAGTTTATTCAACATTATATTAATAGGGAATGCAAAACTTTACAACTCTCAGCTCATATGATTAGTTACAATATTATCACTGTTGTAACTACTTGTTCGGGATCTTGTAGTCTCTGGTCTGCATTTTGCTCGTTCTTGATTGGCTGAGGAATTTTTATGTAGTATAATTATAAAAATACCGTAGTATTAACGTAAATACTACGAAATTTACATATTACCTTTAAGTTTATATAACCTATATTAATTCAGATGATAATACCTATGGATGGCTTTGCTGAATGAAACGTATGTTTCCTGAGATTCAACTTTCCAAGCCGGTTTCAGTTCTCAGTTGTAGATTTTTAACCATTTTTCTGATCAAAGTATTTCCGTAAATTCTACCTAATCACCCATACCTGTTTTCTCACTTTTAGTTGACCCTTATGTCTTATGTTCTGAGCAATATAAAGCTTTCCTGTCATAAGTCCCAAGTTATTCTAGGAGTTGAAAAAAAAATGGTAATGTTTATCATATATGATGCATGGATATGGCAACGAACTGACAGGATCGTTAGTATACCGAACAAAATGCTGAGCGGCGTTTAGTCCGTCTTTACATTCTGAGTTCAAATTCTGCCGATATCGACTTTCCATTTCATCCTCTCAGGGTCGATAAGCTAAGTACCAGTTGAAAATTGGGGTCGACGTAATCGACTTACATCGTCCCCCTAACTTGCAGGCCCTATGCCAAAGTTTGAAGCTAATATTTGATGCATGGGTGCCAGGGAAATATGTCATGTGTATCAAATGATACACAGAATATTCAAAGACTTATCTTTGCTTTCACTTCTAATAGATTTTAGATTATATGTCTTGCTCTGATCATACCAGAATTAATAGAGATGATCCACCTTTTACGAACACTTTTGACAGGCAGAAAGAAGAGTCAAATATCCAAATGAAGAAAACATGGATTAGGGAATGTAGTTCTAGATATACCACACCTCCAAAATAGAAATCAATGTTTTTTCATCATAGATATGATTGATCTTGTTTGATCAGGAACTAATCATAAAAATATTAATGGTGACGGCCTCTAACCGTGTGTCACATGAATCAAACTGATAGCTTTTAAGTGGTTATTTATAATACTAGAAACAACAGCTAAAATCCCGCATATATCCCACACTACCATTTTTGAAAATTAAAGAACACGCTTGATAATATAAATTTATAAAGAAAGGATAAGGACGTTTTTGATGGTTGGTAGATTCTGACAACTTTGATCTGTGGTTAAAGAATATCAAACACATTTGATCATGAAATGACCAACAATTGGCACTGTTTCATTTCAATAAAGATAAATAAATACAAGTTAAATAAATAAACAATATTCATCCATAGAATTAACTTGATTTAGAAGGAGCCACTTGGATAACAGAACTGGTAGAGTGGAGTCGGGGTGCCACTCTTTGCAGTATTTAGTTAACGCTTTGTTTTTAATTTCTGACTAATACTATGCCAGAACTTGCTTTGGTTTCCATCATTTTATGATCAATAAAATAATTAACACTGATATATCAAAGGTCATGCCAACTGACTACGGCCTTTCTCGGATAGGTTTGTGGCATTGTGCCAATGCAGGAAATCGATAAATCTGAATTGAAAAATAAATTTAAAAATATTCTTTTTTTTTGTTTAGAATTATACCGCATGATTGTGTGACTAAGAAGTCCGTTTCGCAACTACATGGTTTCGGGTTCAGTTCCACTGTGTGGCGCTTTGTGTAAGTGTCTTCTCTACTAGAGCCTAGGGCCGAAAAATGATTTGGGAGCGAATTTGTTAAACGGACACCGACTGGAAACCGTGTGGAAAACTGTCATATATATATAGTAACACTCCGTCGGTTACGACGACGAGGGTTCCAGTTTATCCGATCAACGGAACAGCCTGCTCGTGAAATTAACTTGCAAGTGGCTGAGCACTCCACGGACACGTGTACCCTTAACGTAGTTCTCTGGGAGATTCAGCGTGACACAGAATGTGACAAGGCGGGCCGTTTGAAATACAGGTACAACAGAAACAGGAAGAAAGAGTATATATA
>NC_068986.1:69120989-69121761 GCF_001194135.2 Octopus bimaculoides | reverse complement strand
ATATATATATATATATATATATATATATATATAAGCAAATAACATTCGAAAGTTTACATTCGAAATACGATGTTACTGTTGTTAATACTATCACTACCTATGGCAACTATTTTTAATAGCAGGTTTAATAGCATTATAAGCTGTAAAATATAAAATATAAATTAGCACGAATCTTTAAGGATGCAGTAAGCAAGGTCTCAATTCAACCGCCATAATGCACCAAAATCATAGAAAATAACTGTATACGAGGAAACGGACAAAGAAGTAAAAAACATACCTATAAAGATTAGGCTATAGTAAAGATTACGGTATTAGAGCATCTGAACAGCATAATCTTTATAGGTTTATTTTTTAATGCTTTATCCGTTTCCTCGCATACTGTTATTTTCTATGATTTTCGTGCTTTACACATGCACACATCGATACGGCAAAATCACTAGCCCCTATCCACACACATACACACTTACATATTCTCACATACACACATACGCCCGCGCACCTTCACTTTGGTATCACCAATACTTTATCATCTCTCCTTCTTTCTACCTATCTTGTTAAACCATTATTTCCGAGCCAGCCGCCATGCTTGATCGCTAAATACACAAGTTTTTAAAAATTATCCCTCTGTATATTTTCTCTTATTTTTTTTTGTGTTGAAGAGCGTTGGCTCGAATCGTAAACGACTTTCTCACTTTCCCGAGCATTAAACTAATACACCTACTTGCTGTTCATATACCTGCCTTTGTCTTCTGTTTTTCAACTCTGTATATAT
>NC_068986.1:69119041-69120920 GCF_001194135.2 Octopus bimaculoides | reverse complement strand
ATATATATATATATATATATATATATAGCTCGAAAACAGAACATACGTACACACACTCACATTTAAATGCATAAATTTACATATAAATATAATAAATGTACTCTACACAATGAATTAATTAACTTCTGAATAACACTAGAAATTTTCCTAACTGTAAGGTTCATTTGAAATCATATCTTCATATCTGCGATTCATTTCTTGTCAAAACCAGCGGATGGTGCTATGCCTTTGAGACACCGAATACAACAGGGAACAGCACAAAAACAGGAATAATTGAAAATGGTATCTCGCAGCTGATGACTAATCGACTTGCAAATTCTTAAACTATATGAAGTTCGTTAACGCACAGAGAGAAATACGAAGGGAAGTGCGAACAAGACAGAGAGGAAAAAGAGGGAAAGAGAAAGAAAGAGAGAGAGGAAGAGAAATATGGAAATGTAAAAGAAAGAAAGAGAGAGAGACAAATAGATGTGACTCGTCTCATTTGTCGACTGCTAAAATCTTTTAAGGTCATTTTATGAAATAATACGAAAGGATTAAAGGCCATCCATTCCAGTGTCTGACGTTGGTCAAATGCACGAAAATAAACTGTAAGGATATTAATTAGATGCAAAAGAAATATTAGTCTTTGGGTCAAACGGTTACTTCTTAGTTCATACAATTAATATGTGTTATCTGTGAAATGAGTTATGATGTTAAATATAAATATATATATATTGATAGAAATGATAAGACAACAAAAGAATGAAAGGGACCTCGATATTAAGTAAATAGAGGAATTTATCTGTAAATATAATATGTGACACTTATTCGGTAGCCATGATAAAACTCCGAGTTTCGGATGTCGGGGCGGAAACCCACGCCGCCATCTCTTCAGTTATCGGGCCATCGAAAAAAATGCTATGAAAATGACCGTTAAACAAAGGGACATTACTGTGTGGTTGACCGTTATTAAGACAAAAGAGATATTGGAATGACCGCTAAGTAAGGGGGGAGTAAAGGTAAGGGAGTAAAAATGTTCATAGTAATCGCCTAAGCACGCATGTCCATATATACGCATGCGCGCCCGCATACCTACGTACATGCACCTATATGTATATACTCATCCACCCTCACTTGAAACACACACATGCTCACCCATACATACGGTAAAAAAATATATACATACCCGTATACACGCTCGCACACACACTCATGCGGACAAAAAGGGTTCATGCACGCATCTTTATACACACATGCACGAGAAGAAACAGGGTTAAAGGCAAAATGCAGAAAAATGTGTAAAAAAGTGTAAAAAAAATAACCAATAAGAGTATAAAACACGTCTATATACGCACATACACACACGCACGCATACACACACATTTTTTTGCGCGCGTGTGGTTGCGTGTGTGTGAGAGGGTATATGCGTATATAAACGCGTGTGTGTGCGTGCATGCGAGTATGTGTGTATATAGACGTGCGTATGAGCCTTTTTCGTGCGAATGTGTGAGTGAGCATTTGTGTCTTTCAAGTGAGGGTGGATGAGTATATACATATAGGTGCATGTCCGTGGGAATGCGGGTGCGCATGTGTATGTATGGACATGCACGCTTACGCGATTACTATGGACATTTTTACTTCCTTACCTTTACTCCCTCCCCTCACTTAGCGGTCATTCTAATAGGTCTTTTGTCTTAATAACGGTCAACCACAGTAATTTCCCTTTGTTTAATGGTCATTTTTCACAGGAATTTTCAATGGCCGGATAACCCTGGCATCCGAAACTCGCAGTTTTATCATGGATACCGAATAAGTGTCATATGTTTTTACAGATAAATTCCTCTATTTACATAATATCTAGGTCTCTTTCTTTCTTTTGTTGTCCTTTCTATCAATA
>NC_068986.1:69112997-69118759 GCF_001194135.2 Octopus bimaculoides | reverse complement strand
CATATATATACATATATATATATGTATATTTGTGTATATATATATATGTATATATATGTGCGTGTGTGTGTGTATATATACATATATGAATGAGTATATATATATATATATATATATATATATATATATATATAAATATGTATGTATATCTGTGTGTGTGTGTGTATTATATATGTGCGTATATGTATGTATGTGGTTATGTGTACGGAAATGCATGCATATATACATACACATATGAGTATATCTATCTATCTGTCTGTCTGCGTATCTGACTCTTTATAAATACACACACACACACACAAGTGTACGTATATATGTGTGCGTGGAGTGACGGGTATTTAGACAAATGCACAAATAAATTGAAAGAGAGGTAGGTATAGAAATAGATTGATAAATTTTGGTATCGGTGATATTGATATATATATATAAGAAATATGAAATATTAAAGAAATCTAAATGATTTTTTAGATATCTTCGCTTTTGATTCACTTGAGAAATATCATTTATTCCTCTCCTGTATTTTTTTCTTTACTCAAAAATATGATTTATTTTCATTCCGCAGTTTAAACTTATGTAGAAATACAATAAGCAATAGCCATCTATGATAGTCGTTTCTTTTATTCTTCTACTTGTTTCAGTCATTTGACTGCGGCCATGCTGGAGCACCTCTTTTAGACGAAAAAATCGGCTCCAGCACTTATTCTTTGTAAGCCTAGTACTTATTCTCTATCTACCGCTTTTTGCCGAACCGCTAGGTTACGGGGACCTAAACACACTAACATCGATATCAAGCGATGGTGGGGAGACAAACACAGACACACAAATACACACACACACACACACACACACACACACACACATACACACACACACACACACGCGCGCGCACATATATATATACGATGGGCTTCTTTTAGTTTCTGTCTACGAAATCCATTCACAAAGATTTGGTCGGATCGAGGCTATAGTAGAAGTCACTTGCCCAAGGTTCGACATCGTGGGACTGAACCCGGAACCATGTGGTTGGAAAGCGAGCTTCTTACCTCACAGCTACTCTTGCGCGTTATACTAATTTTAAATACATTGTAGATAGGCAAGTTACAGCTGCATTTAATGCTATGTCACGAAAAATACTACAGTAACTGGACAATCAACAGTCTACATATAGATGACAATTTTAATTAAAATCTACCTTAATTAAGTATACCGGAAACAATTAAGTATACCGAAAACAATGTAATAGACGCCATAATAGGAAGGCGTTCAAATGACAGGGCGTCAGACGTGGTATGTGAAATATAGCGACGAGAAAAGTATATGCATTTATAACCACTTCATCTACAGGAGACAAACTATCATATAGATGACAACAAGCAGAGAGGCAGGGAAAGAAATAATTTCCGTACTAGGCGCAGGCATGGCTGTGTGGTAAGAAGCTTGCTTCAAAGCCGCATGGTTGTGGGTTCAGTTCCACTGCATGGCACCTTGGGCAAGTGTCTTCTGCTATAATCTCAGGCAGACCGAAGCCTTGTGATTGGATTTGGTAGACGGAAACTGAAAGAAGCCCGTCATATATATACATATATGTGTATATTTATGTGTGTGTGTGTGTGTGTGTGTTTGTCCCAGCCACCATCGCTTGACAACCGATGCTGGTATGTTTGTGTAACCGTAATTTAGCGGTTCGGCAAAACGGACAGATAGAATAAGTACTAGGCTTACAAAGAATAAGTCCTGGGTTCTGTTACTAAATTACTAAAGGCAGTGCTCCAGCATGGCCGCAGTCAAATGACTGAAACAAGTAAAAGAATAAAAGAAAATCTGAATTTCAAAGGATTGCTTTGAATTGAGCAGATATTCATTGAATAATTCTCTCTCTCTCCCTCTCTCTCTCTCTGACCTTAAAAATATGAATGGCACCATTTCCGCTTCCGTTCTATGTTGGCCCAATTTAGAATGAAAACTTCATCTAAAATACTTATTACTTTTTACTTATTACTAAATTAGTTATACTGATATGTACTGACAATCTATAATTCCATACTGATGATGCAGAAACATGTAGAAACAGACTGTTTATAGATATGGACACGGAAGACACATGAAATATAAAATGAAACATAATATAATAGCATAAAGTTAAGTAACATCAAACTTGTTACCATTTGAACTGGTAACAATTTTATATTTATACCCACCACTGCTTCGCGTATTCATTCAGTATCTAAATAACGTCACTTTCCTCATCACCATCATAGAAATCGCCGTATTCATCTTCCTCAAGAAGAAGAAGAAGAAGAAGAAGACGACGAAGAAAACAACAATAGAAGATGAAGAACAGCAACAACAAAAATAGCCTTATGCTTGGACATCAATAAACTTACACTTGTAATGATTTATTTAAAATTTAACGAATATATCTGATTCCTGTTTTGTTATAAGGAACCTTTTTACGCAGATGTTCATCATAATAAAACACTAAGACTATTTATATGTATATTGGATAGTTTAAATGTTTGAAATGAGTTATTCTTAATAGTATTACAGTTCATACCGACTGTTAACTTACACTTTAGAAAAAAAAAGAAAAAATTAAAATATTTATTTTGTGTAATATGTTTCGATGGCTTCTATCTCCGATCGAAATCAAGTTTCTTTTAATCAATAGTGATCGAAGATGAAACCAAGCGAAACATCATACATACATACATATATATATATATATATATATATATTTACATATATACATACATGCAAGTATATATATGTATACACCCGTGTGTGTGTGTCTGCACGTATGTATATATGAACAAATGTTTTATCTCTGAAGGTGAGGTTAAATGATTCTATTGTCTCGATATGTATTTTGCCTAATCGATATCGATTTCTTTATTAGACAACAAAGCCATATTTTTTTTCAGGAAGAATGTAACATTTCGGAAATCAACCATGCATGTTACGCATACAGATACCCACTTTATCCACCCTCTGCAAAATATAAAGATAAAGACAAAGTCATAAGCTTTATCTGATGTAAAACGATGGAAGAATAATTCGACTAGTAAAATCTAAAGGGAGACAACCGACTTATCTATTATGAAAAGATGAATATAAATTCGATCAGTAGAACTTAAAACGGAACTTTATTTATTACTGTAAGATCGAAGTTAAATTCGATCAGTAAAATCTAAAAGAGTTACCCAGTTTAACTAAACTGGAAAGATCGAGGGTAAATTCAGCCATTAAAATCGAAGGTTGGGGGCTGTCCACTTTATCTACACTGGAAAGATGGAGGTAAATTCTAGTCGTAAAATCTAAAGTGGGGCTTAATGTGGTAATCTAACCTGCTCTAAAAAGCAGCCAAATATCCCTTAAATGATACATGACGCTCCTACCGTCTTGAAACATTACTGAAACACGAGATAAAGTTCCCTTAGAAACACTGACTTAACGGTGGGATGGCCACCTGACATTTCAGAGTTCTTCGCTTTGAAATCAAAAGAGTTTTACATTGATGGGATTAAAAAGCTTGTAAATCGATGGAACGAAGTCATAGATAATCAGGGAAAGTACATTGATGATTAAATTTCAATAAAATATAACATTTGATCACTTGTTTTATTTATTCAAAATTCGAACAGAACTTATGGGATGACCTGATATATTTTGGGTGCAAAAATAAAAGAGGAAACTGCAAAATCGACAGGCTTCTTTCAGTTTCCGTCTACCAAATCCTCTCACAAGGATTTGGTCGGCCCTAGACTACAGTAGAATATATTGGCCCAAGGTGCCATGCAGTGGGACTGAACCCACGCCCGCGTCTGCGTGTAGGTAGCCACGCCTGCACCTATATCTGCATCTTTTTATTTTTATCTTTTATGTTTTATCTTTTACTTCCTTCTATTATGAAACCGCAGCCATGATGTGGCACCGGCTTCATCAATTTCTAGTCGAATGAATCGATTGCTGTACTCATTTTTTTTAAAGCTTGAAACTTGTTCAATTCGGCTTTTTATTTTCTTTTTACCAAGCCGCAAAATTGCGGGGGACATAAATACACCAGCACTTATTATCAAGCGATGGTAGGGGACAAACGTACACACACACACACACACACACACACACACACACACACACACACACACACACACACACACACACACACACACACACACACACACACACACACACGAATACACAAACGACACTCTTCTTTCAGTTTCTGTCTAGCACGCCATCTTCTTGCAAAGTAATTGTCGGGGCGAGGCTATTGTAGAAGACACAGTTGCCGACATTGCCACGCAATGAGACTCAACCCGTAACCACGTAGTTGTGAAACGAGCTTGCTAACCATACAGCCGTGTCTGCCCCAATATCAGCAATTATCTTGTCTACGTAATCTGAAGTAAAGAACGGAACTTGTCTCGAGATTTTACGGTACTCAATAAGACGGTTACTTCGGATGCCAATTGCGGTGGTAGTCGAATTTAAGTCTCTTATCGAAACCCGAAATCGATAACATAATCAATAAAGCAGTGTCTTGGGTTTAAGAAACAAATCTAGATTACGTAGATGGAATCAGATGGAATTATACATTACGCTATATCAACAACAAGCTCATTTTATTACCTTCCGTATATTTCATCAACACCTCTCTCACCCTCTCTCTTCCACTCTCTTCCACTCTCTCACCCTCTCTCTCTCTCCCTCTTATGCCAGTAATTTTCTTTTCTTCACTTATTGTGCCACTCTTACTCTCTCTCTCTCTCTCTCTCTCTCTCTCTCTCTCTCTCTTCCTCTCCCTTTATCATTGTTCTGTTGCTTATATCAACATTTCTCTTACCCTATCATTCTTATCTCTCTACCCCCTCCTGCACTCTCATTCTCTCATTATCCAGTATATATATATATGTATATATTATACACACACACACACAGAAACACACACACATATACGCACGCACACACACTCGCACACACACACAAACACACACATACTGACAAACACACACATATGTATACACATACAAACGTATATAAATCTTTTATTCATAGACTGTCTGTCTGTTTCATATATATATATATATATATATATATATATATGTATACACACACATGAGGCAAAAAGAAATCTATTTCCATCGAACCAGCATCAGCATCCGAGTAAGAACTGATCGTGCTTTCAATTAATTTATTGGCAATTTGATCAGTTATCTCACCAAAATCATTATAATAAAAAGTCTGGAATTAATCCAAGTTAATTCTGTCAAGTCTGAACATATCGTGGCAATGCATCACGAAAATATACGAAAGGGAGACAAACAGACAGACAATCGAAAGAAGAAGAACAAGAAGAAGCGAAATCTATTCTTGTTTCTTTACTTTCAATCAATTTGCAACGTGGCTGTTTTATCATCGCTAAGAATGGCTCAGTTAAAAACAGCCGTATAGGGTTTCGTTTTATAGGTCTTTATGACATTTTGATGTCATAGCTGAAGGTAGTTTAATCATCTTAGATAATGAGCATTTAAAAAGATATCTTTACAGGTGCGGACGTGGCTGTGTGGCAAGAAGTTCGCTTCCAGACACCTTGGTTCCGAGCTCAGTACCACTGTGTAGGACTTCAGGCAAGTGCCTTCGGACCGACCAAAGCCATTGGAACCTGAAAGAAGTCTCTAGCTTACATATATATATATGCGCAACGACCTCGAACCCACAAGAGTAAGCAACACACACACACACACACACACACACACACACAC
>NC_068986.1:69109905-69112294 GCF_001194135.2 Octopus bimaculoides | reverse complement strand
TATATATATTTAAATGAAATATTCAAACACTGAGATTTGAAGTTAGATGTCACTACTGTTCATATCATCTGTGGATAAATTCAAAATTTGATGATATCACCAGTAGTGGCATGGGTGGAACACAGTTATGATAGCTTTAAGGAGCTATGAAATATCGTAATGATGCTTAATGAGCATCTACCTGCTAGAAATAAGAGCCAAGTCTTAAATAATCCACCGTAGCGCACCAATATAACAGAGAAAAACAGTATGCGAGGAAAACAGACAGAATTAAAACATTTAACAGCACAAATAAAAAATATTATGCAATTACGGATATCCACAAACCAGGTTTCTGCTTTTGGTTATTATATATATATATATATATATTACTCTATACATCTATATATATAATTTCATATGTATGTATATGTATGTGTGTGTATGTGTGTATATAAACATGTGTGCGTCTGTACATGTATATTTGTGTGCGCGCGCGCGCGCGCGTGTGTGTGTGTATGTGTGTGTGTGTGTGTGTGTGTGTGTGTGTGTGCGTAATATGAATTTCGAAACTCCGAGAGACATAAAATAATTCGTATTTTAACGATGGGACTTGAAGTAAATAAAGCTAGAAATAACTGCATGTAAAAAATAGGTCGAAGAAAAACCACTGGATAGAAAGCGTCGATCTACACACACATAAATTTCTGGACTCTCGTCGCTTCGACGAATGAGCATCCATTGAGACACAGCTGCAAAAACGACCATTACCCTATGGCCATTTATGTGCTACCGTTGCCTCATTAACTATCACAACTGGACTTACGAAATAAATGTTTTGATGTTGGAGCTGGTGTCTTGGTGTGCTGAGCAATCTGCACGATAAATATTATCGTTATTATATTACCTTGTCAAATAAAAATGGTTTGTTTCTTTCCAGTGTTATTTGAATTCACAAGAAAAATTAGTTTTAGCGTCGTGTTTCATGTCCCTTATGGCTGCACAATTTTTCGTCAACAACTTTTGTTTATCGTTTTTGAAATAAGAATAAATTTTACTTCTTTTTCAGACATATAGCAATGGAGTATCAGTTAGAAAACAATTTCTGCATTTGTAACACCTGTAACACTCGGCTTTCAATCGAGGTTCCAATCTGGCCAGAGCCACCTCGATTCTTTTATGCTGTGTACAGAGAAGTTACTATTACTGAAAGAAATGCACAGAAAGGATTTTCACACTTCACAGGCGTTCAGATCGATCGTTCAATTCAATCACGTTCGATTAAACAAGCTCATCCACGTGAATCTGCGCCTGTCCGCTGGGGAACTGGTCCAGCGGATGCGATGCTCTTATAATACCACCACTCGTCACCTTCACGCGATAGTTAGGCTCCCAAAACTTGACACGGTGAAGAAACGTACTTCACCGTGTCTAGGTTTTGGACCTTAACTATCGAGTTAAGTTCCCACATCATGAATTGGACAAAAAAATTCTATTCAAGCCTCATTTGGGAAGTTCTACTATGACTACCGCATTCTTCTGATATCGTGCCATCATATTCTTTTTTACTCCAGGCACAAGGCCAGAAATTTTGGGGGCTGGGGCGAGTCGATTAGATCGACCGCAGTAAGCAACTTGTATTTAATTTATCGACCCCGAAAGGATGAAAGGCAAAGTCGACCACGGCGGAATTTGAACTCCGAACGTAAAGACAGACGAAATACCGCTAAGCATTTAGCCCGGCATGTTACCGTTTGTGCAAGCTCGCCGCCTTATCGTGGCGTCATATTATTACATTTTCCAGTCGCTTTCCAAAAGTCTGCGAGATATTTCGTTCAATAATGACTTGGATCTCAAAACGTGGTTCGATGAATTCTTCGTGTCAAGAACCGATGATTTCTATTATCAAGGCATTGAAAAGCCAGTGAAGCATTGGCAAGATGTCGCGAACAATGAAGGAGAATACATTATTGACTGATTTATTAAAAATGTTCATGAAAGATGAAGACTGAAATAACTGAAGAAAAAAAGAAGAAAAAATAAGCAAGGAAGAAAAAACGAACGAATTTATCTGACAACCCAATAATAGGATTTTGTCATACAATAGTTTAATTATTTTAAAGAATGTTTTATATATTTTTGGATATCGGTTTTTACTTGTAATATTTTTCAATTTTGTGTTCGTAATCTTTTTTGAAACCAGGTATAAATTGCTCCATTGTAATTCTTTTGTATGTTAGCATTTCTATAATTACAGTGATGTAGCGGAAAACAAAAAAAAAAGACTAGCAGACGGACACTGGTGTCATTTCATCAGAACCGGCTTACTCCATTGTATTCCAGAATATCTGTGAATATATTAACCGTCACAATAGCACGGGTTTACGTCATTCTGGTTGTTTCATATATA
>NC_068986.1:69108980-69109636 GCF_001194135.2 Octopus bimaculoides | reverse complement strand
TATATATATACATACATATATATATAAATATATACATACATACATATATATAAACATATATATACATACATATATATAAATATATATGTATACATACATACATACATACATACATACATACATGCATACATACATACATGCATACATATATACATATATATGTGTATGTGTGTAATATATATAACATAAGCACAGGCGTGGTTGTGTGGTAAGACGCTTTATTACGAACCACATGGTTCAGGGTTCAGTCCCACTGCATGGCACCTTGGGCAAGTGTCTTCTACTATAGTCTCGGGCTGACGAAAGCATTGTGAGTGGATTTGGTAGACGGAAACTGAAAGAAGCCCGTCGTCTATATATATATATATATATATGTATATATTGTTATGTGTGTGTCTTTGTGTGTGTGTTTGCCACAACACCCCCCACCACCATGGCTTGAAACCGATGCTGGTGCGTTTATTTCCCCGATACTTAGCGATTCGGAAAAAGAGACTGATAGAATGAGTACTAGGCTTACAGAGAATAATTCCTGGGGTCAATTTCGTCGACTAAAGGTTGTGCTGCAGCATGGCTTCTGTCAAACGACTTAAGCGTGTAAAAATGAGTGTAATATAATCGAATACAGTACAATATAACATATATATATATATATA
>NC_068986.1:69107112-69108529 GCF_001194135.2 Octopus bimaculoides | reverse complement strand
AAGTGAATCTAACAGTTTATTTGTGTTTCTCAAATGGCTTATAAACACTTTCCACGCTGCAATTGTTTTCGTTCCAGCACACGATCTCAGATCAGGTCACTTGCTATGCAAGTACATCTCCGTAACATATATATATATATATGTGTGTGTGTGTGTGTGTGTGTGTGTGTGTGTGTGTGTGTGTGTGTGTGTAGCGCACCTTTTTCTGTGCTCTCCGATTTAAACTTCAGTCTTATAATCCAGCTTATAATCTGATATTTGATCTAGAAAAGATTACCTCCCTTACAATAACTGACCACCAGGGCACACTATGCCTTTGAAGGTCTATGGAAAGACCGATAAATGAACGGCGTGCGTTTGTTTGATCTGAGATCAAGCACACTCAAACTTAGGTTGGTTGGTTGGTTGGTTGGCTGGTTGGTTGGTATGTCCAGTCAACGGTTTCCCAACCGGGGTCTACATGGACCCCCTGAAGGGTCCACAGAAGCTTTAAGGGGGTCCACGAGTAAAAAACTGTAATTTGTGTGTCCATATATAAATTTTGTTTACTAGGAGCGGTACCTGTGTTTATTGACATTTTCAAGATTTGGAATTTATGAAGATTTGAATTTGGAATTTATGTTTTGAATATAACGAAGTTGTTTCATTGGTGTCCAAAATTAAAAAAAAAAACAAAACAATCTCCTCCCAGAAAAAAAAAAAACCAAAGCAAAAAACAAAGAAACAAACAACAAAAACCCATCGCAGCAATTTATCGGGCAACAACTGTACGGTAGAAAAAACAATTTGAATTTTCGAAATCTTGCTCGCACTCATCTCCTACACTAATAGTATGAATTTTCAAATGATATTTCTACTGGCTTCTTTTCCTTTCTGAAAACTTCTTGCTGTTCGGTATAACTACTTGGTAACATAACGAAATGCACCAAAGACTAAATCGGGAAATTTATCGTCTGGTTAGAGAAGCTACATTTCGAAGCAGTTGTCTATAAATATTTTCTTTCACATCAGTTGTCAAAATCTTCAGAACAGCTGACGACGTCTCTAACAGTCCATTAATATTCATTTTCACTCGCAAATAACTATCTCAGGCAACAGGAATATCTACGGTCTTTATCTTTAGAGCAGCTGACGTATACAAGTATTCATTAATATTCATTTTCTCTCCCAAATAGCTATAGCAGATCTGGTATTTTTGCATTTGGCGGAAAAGTTTTCGATGGGAATGCTATAGTAATTTTCCTTCTGTTAAAACGTATTTGTGTACTCAACATCCAAAACGGTTCCTATGTTTCTCCCAGGGCTGTTTTTCCTACTGATAGCAACGTCTACATACATACATACATACATACATACATACATACATACATACATACATACATGCATACATACACACAAACATACATACATATATATA
>NC_068986.1:69103469-69106480 GCF_001194135.2 Octopus bimaculoides | reverse complement strand
TATATATATATATGTATATATATATATATATACATATCTTAGGAACAGCATTCTGCTTCGGAAGTTAGCATCTTAATGACATTTCAATATATTCTTCCAACTAATAATGACATCTTCCACGCATGCGTAGCGTAATCGACATTCTCTTACGCCCCTTGGGGGATATAGGTGCTTCCCTATCTCCTTTGTTCAACAGGTATTCCGTAGCTATCTACTGCTTTTGAATCGGAAAACGGTGTAAGTTTGCAGATTGTGTTAACTTTCTTTTTCGAATTTCTCACCAATGGATAAAGAGCAGGCTTCTAGCCTGGAAACAAAGCCCTTTTATTGGAACATAAACAATTAAATGAGTATCGGCTGTCTGTTTGTCTGTTTTTATGCATGTATGCATGTAGGTTGGTAGGTAACTAGGTCTTATGTATGTATATATGTAACAAAAAAGTTACTAAACTGAACTATTAAATCCATTCTATGACCAACTAGGGTCATAGAATCATGGAGGTGCACATTCCGTTGGCTTTTGAATGATTTTGAATGATTTTGAGTGTCTCTGACTCTCACGTATGTCATGCAAGAATGGTCGATCTGCTTATGATGAGAATGACGTCTTCAGTCTTAGTTCTGCAGAGTTCTTCACCGTTGTGACGTTCAGGAGGTTTGTCCGCTTCTCTGTCTCTCTTCTAAACCAAAATCCTTCTTTATTTCCTGTTTTTGAAAAGTAAAATCATAATCCTTCTAATATACAATGGTTGTTAGCCCAAGACAGACTCCTCTGGTTATCTATGTTACTGTTACTGCTGATACCTTCATGGCAACGTAAATATGCATCATGTTGTTAATGACCTGAACGCCTTTCATCGTCAGGTATGCTGTTGTCGTAAGGTTGGGAAGATTCATTGTATGTGCACCTCTGGTAATGAGTAAGGCAATAAATTCAAGGCAATGCTTTCTAGTTTGCTTTGCCACCACGTGGTTTCGGTTACGATTCCATTGCGTGTTCCTTTGGGTAAGTGAATTCTACTGTAGCCCCGGGTCGAACAATGTTTAGTGAGTGAATTTTGGTAGACGGAAACTATGAGGAAGCGGCGAGCTGGCAGAAACTTTAGCACGCCGAGCGAAATACTTAACGTTATTTCATCTGCCGTTACGTTCTGAGTTCAAATTCCGCCGAGGTGGACTTTGGCTTTCATCCTTTCGGGGTCGATTAAATAAGTACCAGTTACGTACTGGAGTCCATATAATCGACTTAACCCGTTTGTATGTCTTTGTTTGTCCCCTCTGTGTGTAGCCCCTTTTGGGCAGTAAAGAAATAGGAAACTATGAAGAAGCCTCTCATATATGAGTGTGTGTATGTGTGTGCGTTTGTGCTTGTATATGTCACAGCTTGGCGACTGGTGTTAGGTTGTTGACGCCCTTGTATTGATAACGTTTTGGCAAAAGAGACCGATAAAATAAGTCCCAGAACGAAACAAAAAAACCCAAATACCTACTGACATCGATCTATTCAACTAAAACTTTTCGAGGCGGTGCCCCAGCTTGGCCACAGTCCAATGACTGAAACAGGTAAGAGATAAAAAGTAAATCGATACACTATTTCTAGAATGCGTGGATTAGTGTTTGCATTTCTCACCGTAATAAAAGCTGGGAGCACCTCACTTGTAGTGGTTCAAAGATGCTTAGGTAACATGTGATGAAAGCTCATTTAATTATCCTCGAGATGAGACTGAGATAAGATCTATTTAAATGTATAAAATTAGAAACGTGTATACGTGTATGTAAAGAGTAATTTAAATTACATTGTGATATGTATATGCTATCTGGTTTTCTTAGCTTTGGGTTGAAATCTAGCTTAGAATTAATTTAGTTCTCACAACGTGTTGTAGTGAAGTAGAATGGTGTTCCATGGAAAAGAAGAGGATTAATACTTAACTGAAGCTAATTTCAAGAGGAATACTGCACGCGCACTCATTGATAGAAATAGGCAGAGATAATAGATAGACAAATAGAGAGATTGACAGTCAGAAAGATAGAGAGATTGAGAGAAACATACGTACAACATACATGCATATCTACATAGATACATTAATATGTACGTGCATTCCTATATATGCATCATGTGTATAGGTATGTATGTAAGCATACGTACATTCTTACATTATATGCATCTATACGTGTATATTTTTATATATCTGTACATACACACACACACACATATGCACACACAAATACATACATGCATACAGACATACATACATACACACATACATATATACATACATACAACTGTGAAAATCTGTAAAACTTTCCAGAAGTTTATCAATTAAATATATATGAGCATGTCTAGATATATGTAACTATATGCATGAGAATACATGCATAAAATATACAAATGTCAAAGGCGCTGGAGTGACTGTGTAATAAGTAGCTTGCTTACCAACCACTTGTTTCCGGGTTCAGTCCCACTGCGTGGCACCTTGTGCAAGTGTCTTCTACTATAGCTTCAAGCCAACCAAAGCCTTGTGATTGGATTTGGTAGACGGAAATTGAAAGAAACCCGTCATATATATACTTATATACCTTAGGAATAAGAACACAGGTTCGAAATTTCCCCAAGACACCTGGTGAAGGCTGGAGGGTATATCAGCCGAAATGTTGTGTTAACAACAAACAAGATGAGGAAAAATATCCGTCAAATGTAAATAATGTAAATAATGTTGTTTTTTTTTAGTTGTTCCGGTCATTTGATTGCGGCCATTCTGCAGCACAGTCTTGAAGAATTTCAGTTGAACGGATAGACGCCAGAACTTTTTTCTTTTCAAACGAGACACTTATTCTATCGGTTTTCGTTTGCCGAACGGCTAGCTTACTGGGATGTAAACAAACCAAAACCAGTTGTTAAATGCTGGTAGGGAACAAACACAGACACAAGAAAAACTCTCTTTCTCTCTCTCTCTCTCTCTCCCCTCTCTCTCCCCCTCTCTCCCCTTCTCCCCCTCTCTCTCTCTATATAT
>NC_068986.1:69097915-69099068 GCF_001194135.2 Octopus bimaculoides | reverse complement strand
TCTCTCTCTCTCTCTCTCTCTCTCTCTCTCTCTCTCTCTCTCTCTCTCTCTCTTTCTTCTACATTTCGTCTTCTATCTCATCAACCAATCCTCTCACATTCTTCGCCTATCGCAGTTTACTTCCACCCCCTTCACTTTCAGTCCCACTTCACCCCGCAGCCCCTTTTCCTCTCCCTACTCATCTCCATCTCTTCCTCCCCCCATGTGCAATATTATTACATCGTTTGCAAGTTCCTTAGTCTGCAGGAAAACCTTTCTTTTAATAACTCCGTTTCTTAACATCCATAGACTTTGCCATGGCCTTGTTCACATTGCGCCCTCGCTTGTTGAATTATTAGCAATTTTTAGAATTTAATTGCTGTATCGATCATAGAAATAGATTTATCCTGATTTACTTTGAAACGAAGTCAATTAATTTGTCCGAAGACTCTGCAGGAACCAGTCAAAATTATTTGAACATCGAATACATTTCGAACATTGATAGAACAGACGTTTCAAGTCATTTATTTATGCTATCACACGCCATGTCTCATATACATTACTTTCATACTGAAATATGTTTTATGGCCAGACGCATGCTATAGTAATAAAAAAAAAGTCTTTCAGAAATTTACCAAATTCATTCATGTTATATGTGTATTTGTGTGCGTATGTGTGTCTGTGTGAATATATGTCTATATTTACGCGACCTATCTATCTATCTATCTATCTATCTATCTATCTATCTATCTATCTATTACTCTTTTACTTGTTTCAGTCATTTGACTGCGGCAATGCTGGATCACCACCTTTAGTCGAGCAAATCGAACCCAGGACTTATTCCTTGTAAGCCTAGTACTTATTCTATCGACCTCTTTCGCCGAACCGCTAAGTTACGGTGACATAAACACACCAGCATCGGTTGTCAAGCAATGTTGAGGGGACAAACACAGACACACAAACACACACACACACACATATATATACATATATACGACGGGCTTCTTTCAGTTTCCGTCTACCAAATTCACTGACAAACCTTTGGTCGGCCCGAAGCTATATCTACTATAGCTTAGACACTTGCCCAAGGTGACTCGCAGTGGGACTGAACCCGGAACCATGTGGTCGGTAAGCAAGCTACTTACCACATAGCCACTCCTAAGCCTATATATAT
>NC_068986.1:69095400-69097625 GCF_001194135.2 Octopus bimaculoides | reverse complement strand
AACATTAAACAGGCAACCTATATCTGGATCTTTTTTGACCCAAAACAATTCCCTGCTTGATCGATCTATGCTAACAGTAAACACGATCGAATGATGGTTTAAAGATCATTACCAGATGGAAGTCCCCAATATCTATTCGGATTGGCACTTAGCATTCCGTGGCAAATAATATTTGTGAATAACTTACCGAAATTTTCCTGTATATTTTTTCTTTATTCATCGTGGTCTAAAGAAAATACTTTCAACGGTTTCAACGCCACGATTTAGATTTTTGGATTTTCATGCCGCAGTTTAGTTTCCTGTGGTTGTAGAATCTCAAAATGATGGCTTCGAGCTCATTGGAGACCTCCAACGGGATTGCTAGATTTGGTAGGAATTAAAACGAAATCTTTCTTAAATCATATCTTACTCGCTTGGGGAAGAAAACGAGAAAGTCAAATTTGACTATAAAATTTTATATATTCCTAAAATTCCGAGATGATCACAGGGATTTTATGTCAGATGGATAAAAGCAAGAATTAAAAAAAAAAAGCAAAGAAGACAAAGACGAAAGCAATAGCAATAACGATGATGAACCACAGTGCCAAGGACTATTCGCTCTCTTTTGAAGTGTCTAGTCAGTTTGCTATCCATATATACACAGAATAACACACCATTATTTTCTTCGATAAGCTCTATCTCACAGATTTTATGCCGTCTCCATTAAATTAGACTGTGAAGATTAAGGCGGCGAGCTGGCAGAATCGTTAGCTCAGCGGTATTTCTTCTACCGTTACGTTCTGAGTTCAAGTTCCGCCGAAGTCGACTTTGCCTTTTATACTTTCGGGGTCGATAAATTAAGTACCAGTTGTATACTGGGGTCGATCTAATCGACTGGCTCCCTCCTCCAAATTTCGGTCCTTGTGCCTCGAGTAGAAAAGAATATTATTTATAAAAAAAGGCGGCGAGCTGGCAGAAACGTTAGCACGCCGGACGAAATGCTTAGCGGTATTTCGTCTGCCTTTACGTTCTGAGTTCAAATACCACCGATGTCGACTTTGTCTTTCATATTTTCGGGGTCGATAAATTAAGTACCAGTTGCATAGTGGGGTCGATCTAATCGACTGGCCCCTCAAAACCAAATTTCAGGCCTTGTGTCTAGAGTAGAAAGGATTAAACTAGACTGCGAACATAGCAGTCTCCTGTTTTTAATTGAGATTATTAATGTTTTTGGTGCATAGTGCTGCTTCACACGCGTTTAATCTCTTAATCTTTTATCAAAATCAGTCGGAGAAATCATCTCCCTTTTTATTCAGTAAATTCAGTTTTGATTTATACACATCTCTTTAAAATTTTCATTCTAATGCTTCCCGGATTAATGTATTATTTTAGATTTTCGTTCGGCTGTCTGGAAAAAAAAAATAATTGTATTATTTCACTGTTTCTGAGTTTTGAAATACTCATTCTATCCTTCGACCTCTTTGCGTGCAGATTTCTTTCGCGCATAATTACCATTTTAAGTCTGCAAACCAAAGAGTGAATGATCGGTCACGAGAGAGGCAAAAATGGTTATTTGTAAAAGTCAGGTTGTATGAAGCACTAAAGTTCAGAAATAACAGTCTGCTACAATAAAACTACCCTAATGACTTGTTTGCCATTTCTATGCTCCCAGTTGTCATGACCAGCATCGAATCTGGCATTAAAATCTCCTAAGATGAATAACTTATCAGAGATAGTGAAAGACTTGACAAACAGTTCAAGATCTTCTTAAAAATGTTTTTATTATTGTTTCAAAACTGACAGAATGGTAAGCGCATCGACTCTTCATGTTCTGAGTTCTGATCCATCAACAGTCACTCCATTGCCCGGACACGTAATGTGGCTGACCTCTGTTAGCTTTTGACCTTCGATAATGATGAAATTTGTGTCACTACCTTAAAATTCCATCTCTCGGTTGTTTATTTTCCAGCCGGACTTTGTGGCTCCACCGCCAGAAGGATCAATCAAACCCTGCATGTCTTCTCCAAGAACAGATGATATCATAGACTAACAACAAGCAGTTTTGGTCTTAACTTAGTTCAACGACATTTTAGACTGAGTAGCTACAGACCCTTTGTGTTTAACTCTGATTTTGGAATGCAGCCCAACTAAATCCCTTATTTAACCTCAAACTAAGCAATACTGGGCGTCAGAGTGGCTGTGTGGTAAGTATTATTATTATTATTGTTATCATCATTCAGGTCACT
>NC_068986.1:69095057-69095390 GCF_001194135.2 Octopus bimaculoides | reverse complement strand
TGTGGTAAGTATTATTATTATTATTGTTATCATCATTCAGGTCACTGCCTGGAATCGAACTCGGAATCTTGGGGTTAGTAGCCCGCGCTCTTAACCACTACGCCATATGCCATATGCCCGTGCTATTAACCCCAAGATTCGAGATCGATTCCAGACAGTGACCTGAAAAATAATAATAATAATAATAATAATAATAATAATAATAATAATAATAATAATAATAATAATAATAATAATAATAATAACTAGATAGGATACAACATACACAAATGAAAGAAAAAATAAAGAAAGAGTACTATAGACGAGTTAGATCACTACTAAAAACAGAGCTCA
>NC_068986.1:69090083-69093771 GCF_001194135.2 Octopus bimaculoides | reverse complement strand
CACAGAGCTGCGCTCGGTAGTGAAGTGAAAGCACGTTATAAAAATAAAACTACTGAATAATAATAATAATAATAATAAATACAGTAAACATAAGAGCACCACAGCAAACCACAGCACATACCCAAGGCGCACAGAGCTGCGCTCGGTAGTGAAATGAAAGCACGTTATAAAAATAAAACTACTGAATAATAATAATAATAATAACATCGAAAAATACCTTAGGAACGAGAACCCAGGTTTGAAATTTCCCCAAGACACCTGATGAAGGCTGGAGGGTATATCAGCCGAAACGTTGTGTTAACAACAAACAAGATGAGGACAAATATCCGTCAAATGTAAATAATGCAAGAATGTATACGTAACGCAACTGCTGAGAGTGATTTGACAGTGGATCCCACCACAAAATCCGCCCATCCGTCCGTCCGTCCGTCCATCCATCCATCCATTCATCCATCCAGCTTCTCTGCCTACTATTCTTGGAGGGGTCGTAGGGTGTTTAACTATATCATCTTTGGGGTCCAGTCACAAGCAACTGTCTTAAACTTTCCTTTTTTCCTTTTTCCTCAATCTTTAACAAGTGTTCCCTCTTGGAATTGCTTCAGGGTGCCAGGACTCGCATCGTTTGTGTTCCCAGTCCGTGACTTCCAGAATAATTTGCAAGCTTATTGCAGGTTGTGCTGACATTGCATGGAGACTGCAGTGTATTTTTCTAACGGACCCCTCTACCGAAGGCACAAACGCGTAATCTGCGTGATGGATGATGTGGTATCTTTATTCTTTCGAATGCTTTACATCCGAAGGGATGAAAGGCAAAGTCGACGTCGGCGGAATTTGAACTCAGAACGTAGCAGGAGACGAAATACCACTAAGCATTTTGCTCGGCGTGCTAAAGATTCTGCCAAGCTCGCCGCTGTGGTTTGTATTGATCACTACCAAATACTTCGGTAAAATACAATTTCGTCAGAACTACTGGACAGAATAATAAAGGCTATTATAGAAAGAGTTCTGGCGGACGCCCCCAGGCTAGAAGTGGGCTGGTCCACTATGAATAAATTGTGGGCTGACACAGTCAACAGGGTCTGTCGGCGAAGTTACGCCGTTCGGATCAGTCCCGTAGAGACGACGAAATATGTCGTCACCATGGGACGAGGGTTCGGACAATGTCGCCACCGGGACATATAAGAAAGTAATGTAGAAAAATCTCTCAAACCTTAGGAGAAAAAACCAAGGGAAACAGGATGATATAAATAGGGGTTGGTCCTCGTTTCGGTACATAATGAAAGACCCAACTAAAACTGTGCTCAGTACATCAAAAAGGGAAAAAGAGAATATTGGTTTTCTATTCCAAAGTGCTACTCTCACTTCACTAAATGTTCTTTGCTTTATCGTTGATTCATTCACCACTGATCCAGCAAAACACGCCGCGCGCAAGCGTGAACCATGTTACGTTTATCACGGAGTTGATCTATCGAAGATTCTTCCTGTATCGCAAACTTCGCTTCAGTGACCATCCATAACAATCAGTTATCCAGAATGCATTGCCTATCACCTGTGTTTACATCACCGTGCCGAAACGCTGCGTCTGTTTTGTAACTATGGTGCTCAACCGAGGTCCATTTGGCCCTTGTGGATCCATATAAGATTTTGTTAAAATTTAAGTGTGATAAACTAGTCATATTTCTACAATAAGCAAAATATTTAAACAAATTTTTAATACAGTTCCTAATATTCAACAATCCTTTCTCCTATAGGCACAAGGCCTGAAATCTTAGGGGAGGAGTTAAGTCGGTTATATCGATCCAGTACTCAACTGGTACTTAATTTATCGACTCTGAACGGATGAGAGGCAAAGTCGACCTCGGCAGAATTTGAACTCAGAACGTAGCAGCAAACGAATTACCCCTCAGCATTTTTCCCGGCGTGCTAAACATTCTTCCAGCTCGCCACCTAAATGTTCAATAAATCCTTTCTACAAAAGGCATAAGGCCTGAAATTTCTGCTGGGTGGGGACCGATCGATTACATCGACCCCAGTGATCCACTAGTACTTAATTTATCAACCCTGAAAGGATGAAAGGCAAAGTCGACTTAGGCGGAATTTGAACTCAGACCGTAAAAACGGATGAAATACCGCTAAGCATTTCGCTCGGCGTGCTAACCATCCTGCCAGCTCGCCGCTTTCCTAATATTCAATAATAAAAATGTAATAGGAGTTCTTAGACATCGAATGGCTTTGAGGATCCCACCCATGAGTAAATAAGAACCAAGGAGATCCATGGGCAAAAATGGTTGAGAATCACTGTTTTATACGAATTTACCATCACATGGGAGCAGTGAGTGGAGGCGCGTGGCTTAGTGGTTAGGGTGTCAGCACCATGATCGTAAGATTGTGGTTTCGATTCCTGGACCGGGTTACGCGTTGTGTTCTTGAGCAAAACACTTCATTTCACGTTGCTCCAGTCCACTCAGCTGGCAAAAATGAGTAATGCTGCGATGGACTAGCGTCCCGTCCAGCTGGGGAACGCATACGCCATTGAAACCGGGAAACCGGGCCCATGAGCCTGGCTAGGCTTTAAAAGGGCGCATTTATTATTATTATTATTTTTTTTATGGGAGCGGTGAGTGGAAAAAAACATCAAATGCGTCTGATAATTACAAACGGCGAAAGAAGAGGTAGTGGGGCTCAAGAAAATATGTGGCATTCGAAGTTTCGTTGTCGTGGGGCAGAAGTTAGGTGGCAATGAATTTACCATTCGATTCATTTACAAATTGCGTAGAGATGATTTTTTATCGATGTATAGTTTTGTAACCAAAACCCCGTGATAAACAAGGATAGAAGTATTAGAAAAACGCAGCTCAAATTATGACCAGGCTACGGAAGTTGTATAAAATATCAAAAGTTTCAATCATATATAATAAAAAATACAAAAAGAAAATAAATAAAAAAAAGTGTGCTGCAAGCAAAATGGACAAAACAATATGGATTACATTTGCATAAATACCGTATTTGGAATAATATATTTTGTTTGTATTTTTACATTTAGTGTACGTATTTTATGACTTACTCACACCGACACACACACATACGCACGCGCATGTGTATAACATACATGCTATTATATTGTCAATTGTCATTATTTTCCCCCGCCCTCGCTGGTGGTGCACCAGCATGACCGCAGCCACTTGGCTGAAACACATAAATAAATAAATATATATATATAAATATATACATACATATGTAAATATGTATATATAATATATATATGTATAAAAAATATATATATATGCGTACACTCATATGTAAACGTACACACACACACACACACACACACACACACACACACAAACACACATGCACACATATATATATTATATATATATATATATATATATATACATACATATATACATATATGTACTAGGGATGGAATAATGATGACGATTTGACAAGTTAAGAACCCTTATAACATTTTCTTTACCAGGAGCTTATTTACGAAAGTCGGCTTGAGTTTTAATGGTGGCAGCTGATGTAGGGGATGTTTCTATGTGGCCTGCTTGTTTGTTGCACCTTGTTTACCATTTTGTCCTTGTTCTTTTGCCACGTCATGTACCCAGTTATGTATCTATATGTACATGTAGATGAACGTATATACGTACATGTACATATATATGCATATACTCATATATAT
>NC_068986.1:69088058-69090073 GCF_001194135.2 Octopus bimaculoides | reverse complement strand
GTGTTTATATAAATCATAAGCAATGCTTATTAATATTTTTAATATATATATATATGTATAAGCGTACATGTATATAAGTACGTGCTTAGATACATATTGACAGAGAGAGAGGAAAAAGAGAGAGAAAGAGGGAGAGAGAGAGAGAGAGAGAGAGCGAAAGAGGGAGAGGAAGTGAGAGAGAGAAAAGGAGAAAGATTGTGTGAAAAATTATACAGTTAAAATGGAACTTTCAATTTAGGGTGCTATGCAAAAAAAAAAAAAAAAGTGGGGATTTCTAAGCATTTTTGAAAGGCGAATATTATTTCATAATCACATAAAAAAATAAATAAACAGTATCAAATATTTCCTTAATTTAATGATATTTTATAGTCTTTTTATACGGAGAATCCTTTAAAAGAACCTGTTCTTGCGTAATGGAACTAGTTTAGTCCGGTGAATACGAAATTACGTAAACGTTCTTATCTCTACAGTCGCACATACAAACTCAACCATATTGTGGCATGTGCGCGCGTATATACATAGATATATACATATACATATATACATACTTGCATATATATATATATATATATATATATATATATATATGTACGTGATTGCGTTAATGCTGCCGATATGACTGAGATTTGCACCTCCTGCTGCTCTTCGTAGCATTAATATAAATTTTCCTTTTAATCTTTGAGAAGTATCTGCTTAAAAGAAATCTAGATTGAAAAGAGAAAATGGCCTACGACAACCTCAGTACGTTACATACAAACATAAATGCATACATACATACATACATACATACATACATACACGTATATGCATATATATATATATATATGTGTGTGTGTGTGTGTGTGTGTGTGTGTGTGTGTGTGTCTGTGTATCTGTGTGTACGTAGATATGTAGTGGTCATATATTCCCTTTGTACTTACAATATTTTTTTCTTTGGCAAATTATTTTCATCGTTGCCACAGTTATTCAATTGATATTTTAATATTTAAAAAGACTAAACGCTCGACTGCCACGGAAAGAAGGACCCGCATCGTAGCGTGATTATGAAAGAGCTGGAAATTCTGAAATATTATTGAAAATTCTTGGGAAGTCTTCATGCGGTTTATGAAGCTGTTACTTCCACCTTTAAATGTCGGCGTGATAAGCTCTTTAAATTTCACACGAGATATGATATAACTAAACGAGACGCCATATTCGAAAATTCTGCTTCAGTACGGAGTTAATGTTGCGTAAAAACATTGAGTACAACGGGCTGGCTGACATTATTTTGAATACATTTATATTTTCTGCCTATCCAATTAACGGTTAGAAAATTGAACAATTTATGACACGTTCAGGTTTACTGCGTTGCATTGTGTTATCCTCTCCACCCTTACAATGCAGTAAGGGTTAAGTCTTTAATATAGTGTAGTCTGTTAGAAGAGAAGAGAATGATGAGATAGAGAAAATAAAAGGCTTAAAACCTCACGTTTCAATCGAATTGTATAGTATGGTATCAAAGATTTTTAGTTCATTTCTATGAATAATGCAAGATATTCGTCTCAAAAACTACAATCGATCAATTATGACCAAGTCAAACATACATAATTCTCTTTATTTGCATAGACGCATAATGCATTAAAGCTGCATTTAAAAAAAGAAGAGAGAGAAGAGATTTACTTCCTTAATAACATTGACAGCACACACTCACACACACACACACACACACGAACAGACACGCAAACACGGGCACATTCAGACACATTCACATCTACACATCACGCACATATACAAACACACACATATTTTGTTACGTACACGCATACTCAAGCACGAACACACACAAAGACAGGCACATATAAGCACTCACTCGCTCTATCACACACACACACACACACACACACACACACACATTCAAACACACACACACATACACACTGAAACACACGATCAATAAGCAAAAAGTACCGTCTCGCATCACGTGTTTAGTAAAGCAAAGAAAATAATTACACTCACACATACTCTGTATATATATA
>NC_068986.1:69084382-69087779 GCF_001194135.2 Octopus bimaculoides | reverse complement strand
CTCTCTCTCTCTCTCTCTCTCTCTCTCTCTCTCTCTCTCTCTCTCTCTCTCTCTGCATCTCCCTGTTCTTTCTCTCCCTTCTTTCTCCCCTATCCTCTTTATAAATTCCTGACTACTCCTGTCTGATAATCTTCAAACACAGACTAACATGCCATATGTAATACGCAACAGCAAGGAAAAGCTCCCTTTTTTTATTCTCTTATTCTGTCATTCTCTTATTCTGTCATTCTCTTATTCTGTCATTCTCTTATTCTGTCATTCTCTTACTCTGTCATTCTTTCAGTTCCTTCATTCGCACTACTCTCCGGTAAAGATACATCTTTTCTATTTCCTAAATCATCAAAACCAATGAAGTAACATATTCTCTGCCCTTGAATATCTCCGAGTCCGTATCGAGTCCTACGACTCACACGGTCGGTTACTCAGTTTCCATGGCGTAAAGGCGACCGATGTCACATCCTACTCTCCTGGATGGGATGCTAATCCGTCGCAGGTTTTATCCTATGCACCTGAGTGGACTGCACCAAAGAGAAAAGAAGCGTTGCGCTTACAACACAACGCAGTGCTTTATCCAGGAATAGAAACCGTGGTCTTTCGATCGGGTGAGCAAAGCCCTTGTCTTCGCACAGGCCAATAGGATAACCACATAATTACATAGTTACTTATATGTCCATCCGTTACGTGGCACAATCCTAATCAACAAGGAAATACATCGTTCATCCCTTTTTCTTCTTTCAGTCATTGGACCGCGTCCATGCTGGGGCACCGCCATCAGTGAGTTGTAGTCGAATGAATGGCCTCCAGTTGCTTTGTTTTCGGCTGAAGCCTCATTCTGTCAGTTTCTTTTGTCCACCCGATAGGTTACAAGGACGTAAGCACATCAACATCGGTCATCAAGCGGTGATGGGGAACAAACACAGATACAAAGACAGACAGACAGACACACACACACACACACACACGCACACACACATACATACACACACATACAAAGACACACGACGTGCTTCTTTTAGTTTTCGTCTATCAAATCCACTCACAGGGACTTGATCGGCCCGTGCCGATAGCAAGAAACACTAGCCCAAGGTGCCACGCAGTGGGACTGAACCTGGAGCCATGAGGTTGGAAAGTGAGATACGTAAATGAGTTGTTAATTGGTTGAGAATTGACCACTTTATTAGACATGAAAGAATTTTAAAGCATTTCCCTCTAGGCTGTATCTCTGGTTTGATCTCCATAAACAGATACATTATTTCCAGAGGCTTAAAGACAAGCAGCACGATGGCCGAGTGGTTAAGGCGTTGGACTTAAGTTCCAATGGACAAGTGTCCGCGTGGGTTCGAACCCCACTCGTGCTATTTTACTTTTAGATATAAACAAGACTATGTGCTTAGGGAGCTCGATTTTCAACCACGTGGTATCGTGTTCTGTTGCACTTCGCTGCTTCTTGTGCATGGATCTTGTACTGTAGTCCTGGATCTACGAAAGTGATAGTGAGGGGTATCTGTTCTAATGAAACCCTTCAATGCTTTTATTAATCCTTAGTTTAACTCTACATCATGTTTCATTTGTTTTCGTCCAGAATGGCCATTACAGGTCTTAATACTAGAATATATATATACTCATCCATACATAGATATGGTGGTAGTTGTCTACTCCTTATGCAACGTTTGACCACATCCTGTACCTACGCCTTAGCACCATCACGGCATCTGATGTGGGTTTTTTAACCAGACAATGTTCTGAAAAGACATCCACACAGACTGCACATCCGACGTGGACCACCAAGAGCTGCAGATAAATTCTGATCTTTGTGGATTTTAAGATGTCTTTTGTTGCTTCCGTTGGATTTGCAAAACTTCTGGCAGACACTGCATTCAAAGGTCTACATAGACATAGAGACAGAATAGTTGGTGGAGCCTCGATTTCCATGGGTTTGCAGATAAGCTTTGAGCTCAGCCAAAGTCAGGCATGGCCTGTCACAGACTGTGCACGCAAAAAGGTCATTGTCATTCACCTTCTCGATCGATGCATTCTTCCTTGGACCTCTTTGGAGTCTTACATGCGTTATCCTTTCCTCTTCAAATGCGTTCACTCCACCCCACAATTTTTACCATACATACATACATACATACACACACACATATGTATATATATAATAAAAAAGGGGGTGTATTTCCAACAAAAAAGATGTGGACAAATATCCGTCCAATGTAGATAATTTAACGAATACGTATACATATATATACACCGATGAAAGAAGTAAGACAGACACGTAAACAATTCGGGGTGGACCGGTCGAGGACCATAATAGAGGATACTTGCATAAGATGCCGCGCAGTGGGAGTGAACACGAAACAACGTAGTTGCAAATCAAGCTTCTTCACCACATAGCCATCCCTGTGCCTAAAAATAAAAGATAAAAAGGATATTAGCACGAGTGGGTCTCGAACCTTTGCGAATACTTGTCTATTGAAACATAAGTCCAACGCCTTAACCACTCGGCCATCGTGCTGCTAACGACTTCGCACCCAGAAATAAAGTATCTGTTTTTGAAATTCAGTCAAGCGCTAATTGTTTTAGAATCTTTCATGTCTAATGATGTGGTTAATAATTAGAGACTTTATAATCTGATTAACAACTCATTTACGTACTTAGCTTCCTAGCCATATAATTCCAGGTTCAGTGTCAATAATTCGTGCATTAGCCGCGAGGCGACCACTTATTCGTGACTGGATTTGATAGGAACTGAGAGAAGGTCGTTGTGTGTGTGTGTGAGTATATATTTATATATATATACATAATGTGTGTGTGTGCGTGTGTGTGACTTTGTCTCCACCCGTCGCTACTGGACAACCAGTGTTGATGTACTTATGTCTCTGTAATCTAGCGGTTCGACAAAAGTAAAATGATTGAATAGGTACTAGGCTTAGAAACAAAACAATAAGTCAAGCGATGGTGGGGGGGGGGGTCAAACACACACACACAGACACACACACTCACCCCCACACATATATATATGTATGCATATGCATAACAAAAGAGGGGGTGTATTTCCACGTAGGAACAACTACAAAAGCTCTATCCCCTAATATTTGCACTGGTCGAGGACTATAATAGAAGATACTTGCATGAGATGCCGCGCAGTGGGAGTGAACACGAAACATCGTGGTTGCAAATCAAGCTTCTTCACCACATAGCAATCCCTGTGCCTGAAAGTAAAATATAAAAAAAACATTAGAACGAGTGGGGTTCGAACCCACGCGGATACTTGTCCATTGGAACTTGAGTCCAACGCCTTAACCCCTCGGCCATCGTGCTGCTGACGTTCACTGTCCCAGAAATAACGTATCTGTTTATGAAATCCAGTCAAGAGCTAATTGTTTTAGATTCTTTC
>NC_068986.1:69082319-69082775 GCF_001194135.2 Octopus bimaculoides | reverse complement strand
GCCGTTAACCGTCCCAGAAATAACGTATCTGCTTATGAAATCCAGTCAAGAGCTAATTGTTTTAGATTCTTTCATGTCTAATGACGTGGTTAATAATTAGAGACTTCATAATCTGATTAATATGTCATTTACATATTTCTGTTTCTGGCCACAGAATCCCAGGCTCAGTCTCAATAATTTGTGCATTAGCCCCAAGCCGACCACTTATTCGTGACTGCATTTGATAGGTGGAAACTGAGAGAAGGTCGTTGTGTGTGTGTGTGTGTGTGTGTGTCAGCGATGGTGGGGGGACAAACACAGACACAAAGACACGCATATAAATATATATACAGGACGGGCTTCCTTCATTTTCCGTCTACCAAGGCTTTTGGTCGGCTCAAGGCTATAGTAGGCTCTAGGCTGCATTTCTGGTTTGATCTCCATAAACAGATACATTATTTCCAGAAGATAAACCAC
>NC_068986.1:69082033-69082219 GCF_001194135.2 Octopus bimaculoides | reverse complement strand
ACATACACATATACACCTGAGTGTGCATCGATGTATGTGTATGTATATATGTGTGTGTGCGTGTGTGTATACATATATGTACGTTTGTATGTATGTATATCTGTATGTATGTACATAAATACAGACATACACGCTCACACACATGTTTGTAAGCATATTTATATATATATATATATATATATATAT
>NC_068986.1:69079841-69081437 GCF_001194135.2 Octopus bimaculoides | reverse complement strand
TATATATAAAACAACTTATAAATAAGGGCAAAAGAAAAGCATTTCTATGCCAAATATGCCGAGAATAGACTTTAAATCGTCAATTCATCGCTATAAGCACGTGTCTCGAAGCAATCTGACAGAAATTTCTAAGAAATTCCGTTATTACCGAATCGGTCCGATTTCTGAGTTAATTCGTTAAGAATTTTCTTGTCATCAGCGGTAAATACGTTAAGAAATAAATGAAATACTTACTTGCACCCATGGAACAAGCAGATGCAAAGTCATGCGTACACTTAAGTACCTCAAATATATCCAAATAGAAATTTTGCTGTACACCTCGAGACACGTGCGATCTGACTGAAAATTCTCATAGAGTAGGAGACAGTCCGGAAGTGAATGGTAATAAATTTACATCTAATATAGGATAAAATTTTCAAAAAATTTTATCAGTGGCCAGCATAATTCGGTAATAACGGAATTTTTTAGAAATTTCTGTCAGATTGATTCGAGACACGTGCTTATAGTGATGAATTGTATGTAGTTATTGACGAGTTAAAGTCTATTCTCGGCATATTTGGAATAGAAATATTTTTTTCTTTTGCCCTTATTAATAAGTTGTTTATAATTTTCACCTTAAAAGGTATTTTTTAATATGCTGACCACTGATAAAATTTTTTGAAAATTTTATCCTATATTAGATGTAAATTTATTAGATTTACATATGTATATATGCATTCTGTTATTCTTTTGTTTCAGTCAAATGACTGCGACCATGCTGAAGCAACACCTTAAAGGGTTTTTTAGTCAAAGAAATCGACTTCAGTACTTATTCTTTATAAGCCTAGTACCTATTCTATCGGTCTGTTTTGCCGAGCTGCTAAGTTACAAGGACGTTAACACACCAGCATCGGTTATCAGGCGATGGTGGGGAACAAACACAAACACGCACACATAAATATATACAAATAAATATATAAGAAGTAAGATGAAGATTCCGATGGAATCAGGTACTTGAAAAGGTATGCACCAGGTAGGCTCGGATAATGTCTATGGTTCCGGCCCATGGTTGATGAGAGTCGAAATACCAGATAGGATCTTTCGATTGTGTACACAGAAAACCAACCCTATTAATATTTAGTGCCATGGGGCTGGTCCAAATTACGCATATCTTTGAGTAGTACGTTGTTGGTATACTCTAGGGTTCCCGATAAGTTGTAAATCCCTTAGTGTATTATAATCAAATGAATAATACTTTTCTAGTCTGGGCACAAGGCCCGAAATTTTGGGGGAGGGGCCACTCGATTAAATCGACCCAGTATGCAACTGGTACTTAATTTATCGACCCCAAATGGATGAAAGGCAAAGTCGACCTCGGCGGAATTTGAACTCAGAACATAAAGACAGACGAAATACCGCTAAGCATTTCGCCCGGCGTGCTGACGTTTCTTATTTCTTTATTGCCCACAAGGGGCTAAACATGGAAGGGACAAACAAGGACAGACAAAGGGTTTAAGTCAATTACATCGACCCCAGTCCGTAACTGGTACTTAATTTATCGATCCCGAAAGGAGGAAAGGCAAAGTCGACCTCGGCGGAATTTGAACTCAGAACGTC